>NC_048449.1:22563776-22668589 GCF_004353265.1 Vitis riparia | reverse complement strand
TATTATTTACATAAGGTACTAGAGTGCAATTGATTCTCTATAGTGGGATATTGAATCAACTTCGGAATTGGATTTTGAGAGAGTTAGTACGCCTATTGGTCCCAGTAGTCCTCACTTTGAGCTCATATACCATGATGACACGATTTCTAAGGATTAGATATGTATAAGGGCATTTTAGAAATTACGCAAGTTTGCATAGGGGAATAGAGAACAAGTTCTCTTGATTGAGCTAATTGATTAAGTAGATGACCTTGTGTGGTTGATTAATCAATCAAGATCTATTTTGGGCTAGATTAAGTAACCTAAGCCTTGGTAGGCTCAAGTCATTTAAGCCTAGTAGGGGAACCCTATAAATATCCCCTTAGGGGTTAGGGATTCTAAGGCTTTTGCTTGTCATCTTCCACTTCCAGAGAGAAATAGAGAGAAAGAGAGATAGTCAAGGCATCTCTTTTCCAAAGTCCTCTCTTTAGAGTGCCAAGGTCATGGTTTGAGTAATTACACAGAAGACTTTTTAGAACATTCAAACATCTTCATCGCAATGAATTGATCTAGGAACATCCAAATCTAGGAATAATTCATTCTTCTCTAGTTTTATTAATCTAAATGGTTTTTAAAGCCATGTTTCCACTTATGTTAGTTTCTAGAGAAGCCTAGGTATGTTTGCATGTACCTATACGATCTAGGGTTTATGAATGAAGAAATCTAAGGTTTCCATTAACACCTACTATCCATTGTATGCAAGTTCCCCATGAAATAGTCTCCATAATCTAACAAGATGAATGTTATCAACCTTTCAAGATTACCTTTATGATTCTTGAGTCTCTTATCCTCTTATTTTGAGATGAAGTGACATATCTTATCTCACAAAGAGCATATGTCAAGTTCCAATTAAAAAACTATTATGACCATTGATTTCCTGATCAAACTTCTTTATGATCACCCAATGGGACATATTGTCTCAATCTCCATAAGATATCATGGTATCCCTATCGAGAATACCTCCTATCACTGACCTCCATCAATAGTGACCCAATTTATAGGGAATATATGACCATCTTAGGATCTCACTTATAGGTCAAAGCTATTATAAACTTTGGCACAAACTAAATATTCTCTCGAGGTTAAGAGATCATAGAGTATAGTAGCTTGGTGAGGTCATGACTACTCAATAACTTTACATCATAACTCACCATGGGCCTTATTTAATGTTGAATTGTACAACCTAATGGACCTAACATGGGAAACTCATCCCAATGACCAAGACTAGTCATCCCTTCCATTAGTAGGTAGTGTACTACAACCTTCAATGAATTGTCTAATTCTATGAACTAGTTGTAAACAAATCATATACTTGCAAGCAACTCATGACTTAGATCTTCTGTATAACTCCTAATGCACCCAAACCATGTACAATGCAAAAAATGTTAGGCTAAAATGGCTATAAGTTATAATGCATGTAATAGGATAGATAAAAATAGGAAACTAAAATTTTATTAAATGAATAATAAATTTGAATTTGTTATATCATACTATGCTTTTAAGGGCTCTATCCTAACATTGGAGTTATGTAATGGGAAATTTTTCAAAGGTAAAAAAGATGTGGGATTATATATTGACACTCTACATAAACCTAGAAATGGAGATGATGAAAAATATATAAAACATTTAAACATTTGAGCAGTAAACAATTCAAAAATTATCGATTGGATCAACAACTTTATTAAGAATTTGATAAGTACGTAGTTGGCAAAGTATGAATTTGTCAACAAGATCTAGGAACATTTGGAAAGATTATACATTTAGCCTAATTTTGCAAATCAATATTATTTAAAGATTGATATTTGAGCTCTTGAACAAAAGAAAATGAGTATTCAAGAGTTCTATTCCACTATAACTGATCTTTTGGACTAGTTGGCTCTCACAAAATCAACTGAGCTTTAGGTTTTTACGCCTTATATTGTTTGTAAAAAGTAACAACCATTGCTCCAATTTTTTTATAGCCCTTCATAATGATTTTGAGGCACTGCATGAAACAATTTTACATTATAGTCCTTTGTTGATTAAATGGCCAATAAACTAATAGATGTTCCTAGATCAGTTCCAATCAAAGAAAATGATGGTATGGATCTCGAAAACCTCACGATCTTCCACCCAATAGCTCTTTCCTAGACCTTGGCAGTTAAAAATGGTGGAATTATCACTTAGGAATGAAGAGTGGGATTCTCTCATTCTGAAAGATAGAATGAATCAAAATATAAGCCCTAAAACCTAAGGAGGTTTATATAGACTTACCTGTAAGTTTAAGTGACTTATGTTGGGTCACTTAATTTAGCCCAATGAGTCCTAATTAACTAACTTAATTGGGTTCTAATTAATTAATTAACTCAACCCAAAAACATTCATAAACTCTTGTGCAGCCTTTCGTGTTTACCAAAATGTCTGTATGCATACATATGAATATAGAACTCATAATCTCTCAAAAAAATCATGCCACCATGGAATATGAGTTTAAGTGAGGACCGCTAAGACTCATAAGAGAATATTGGCTACCTCATATTTCAATTCTAAAATTGACTTAATATCCTACTACAGAGAGTTAACCATACTCCATTATCGTAAGATATTATAACTATGAGATACAAACCTCTGGTCTATGATCCATTGTCCACTATATGCAAACTTCTCATAAACTGTTGATTGTAGTCTAACAAAGTAAATGATATCTACCTTACAAAATTTTCTTTTGAGTCCTTGAGTCTCTAATCCTCTTCTTATGTGATAAATTGACACACTTTATTTCATAAGAAGCAAATGTCAAATTCCAATTAAAGAATTACTATGACCACAGATTTTTTAATCACATGTCCTTAGGATCAGCCAAAAGGATATATTATCTAAAACCCAGGAGATATCATGGTGTCTATCTTAAGTATACATGTTGTCACTAACCTCTATCAATAGTATCTCAATCCATAGGGAATATATTACCACTTTAGGATCTTACCTATATGTTAAAGTCATTTAAAATTTTACTATTGACTTAATATCTTCTCAAGGTTAAGAGCTCATACAGTTTAATAGCTTTATGAGATCATGACTATTTGATAGTCAATATCATGACTCATCATAGGTCCTGTCCAATGTGTAACCATATACATTAGTGCACTCACCATGGGAAACTCATCGTGATGACAAAGACAAGTCATTCCTGCAATTAGGAGGTACTAAACTATTGTTGGGTTGGGTTTCCCTCTCATGTGGAGAATAGCCCATATATGTCAAACCCAACAAAGCCCATATGATATGGGCCTTGTTATCTTTTGGTGTAGGGTTTTTTCGAAAACCCCAAAAAGGATTCACTTCTCGAAATACAGAGTGAGAAGAGTGCAACTGATGATTTTGAGAGAAAAAAAAAAGAATAAAAAATTGAAGAGTGTGAGAGAGCCATTTTCATCTAAGTAATAGATCTTGATGGTCTATGGCCTGTTTAAGCTGAAACTTGGTCAGTTGGTTTATCACTCTCAACTCTTCATTCTGGTTGAACTTTTCTATTTCACTCTATAGCTGCCTAAACAGAGTTGGTCATAAATAGAATCATTTTGGAGCAATTTTAATCAATCTTCTTGATCTTTATTTTGCATCGTTGGATTGTGTTGAAATTTGTACAGTATCTTCATCTCTTATGTCTCTTAATTCTGGTTGGTTAGCTCATCGATTAGAGTAGTCGGCTATAATGTATAATCATTCAAACAAAGCAGGACAGAAAATGAGAGGAGAAAATCTCGGTTCTATGCAGTCTTCATCAAAGAGTGATATTTATTTGATCCTTGGTCTGATTGAAGTGAAATTTTAACAGGAGGTTCGAAACTTGTGGTAATTAAATCTTAACGATTGGATCATCGATTGGAGTTTTTGGACAGATTAGTATAGCCTGATAGAATACCAAATTTGTGATATCTTTCTATTATTCTTTTATTATTTGGTGTTTATGTTTGTAAAACTAAGAATTTTTTTTTTTTTTTTTTTATGGTTGTTGCTAGTGATAGTCCCCAATTAATGTTGGGACAAATTGTGTACTCTCACTTAGGTTGATAGTGAAGCCTTTTTGAGTGGACTCTGGTCCTGTGGTTTTACTTCTCACATTGAGGAGGTTTTCCACATTAAAAATTCTGGTGCATGCTGGTGATTTTAATTGTGATATTGTGTTCAACTTTCTCCCAACAAAGTGGTATTAGAGCTTTGGTTGCTTGTGTTGTGTTGAAGAATGGATGTTAGTGAACAGAATGGTGAGCTTAAATGGCTCAAATTATGCCTTGTGGAATTATAAAATAGAGGATTTTTATATGTGAAGGGTTACCATCACCTTGTGTTTGTCGAAAGAAAACCCGCTAACAAAACTAATGAGGAATGTATATTACTTTATAGGCAAGTGTGTGGGTATATTCGACAATGGGTATATGACAATTTGTTAAACCATGTTAGTGGTGAGAAGAATGCATGTACATTGTGGATCAAACTTGAAAAGTTGTATGCTCAGAAGATCAGAAACAACAAAATGTATTTGATGAAATAGTTGATTCTTTTGAGATATCGTGAGGATACTTCTATTACTGATCACTTGAATTCATTCCAAGGTTTGATAAATTAGTTGGATACAATGAGGTAAAATTTGATGAAGAGGCATAGGGTTTATGGCTTTTGGGCACTTTGTCGAATTCTTGGGAGACATTTAAAATGTCATTGTCTAATTCAACTCTAGATGGTGAGGATTACAAAGGAAATTGCTAAGAGCAGTGTTCTAAATGAAAAGATGATAAAAAAAGTCACATCGTTCCTCCTCATAGTCAAATATGCTAGTTACTAAGGCATGGGGAGAAACAAGAGTAGGGGTCCGAAAAACAAGGAATGTAGTAGAAATAAGTCTAAAGACAGATTTGCTAATGTTGAGTGTTACCATTGTGGTAAGAAGGGGCATATCAAGAAACATTATATAAAGTTAAAGAAATAAAATTAGAAGAACAACGGGAAAGAAAAAGGCAATAAGAGCAGTGATGAAGATCGAGTTGCCACCACTATAGAAGACTTTTTACTAATGTATGATGATGATGATCAATTCAGCATTTGATGAGACTAGCTGGGTAATTGATAGTGGTGCTACTATTCATGCTACATTTTGTAGGGATTTCTACACATCCTACACACCCGGTGACTTTGGAGTTGTAAGGATGGGCAACAATGGTGTGGCTAAGGTTATTGACATAGGTAATGTTTGTTTAGAAACCCATAATGGTATGAAACTGCTTTTCAAATATGTAAAGCATGTTCCAGACATTCGGTTGAACCTTACCTCTACTAGCAAGCTTGATGATGGTGGCTACTATATATAGTGGTCTTGGTAATGGTCAATGGAAGCTTACTAAGGGTTCTTTAGTCATAGCAAAATGTAAAAGGAATCGTAATTTGTACATGATGCAAGTTGGACTTTCTAAGGATGTCATTCATGCTATTGAAAATGTGGATGTTGAGTTGTGGCACAAGAGACTCGTTCACATGGGTGAGAAAGGAGTGATGGTACTATTTCGAAAGAATCACTTGTCTGGGATGAAAAACACACATCTACAAAAGTGTGTTAATTTCTTAGTAGGAAAACAAAATAGAGTTGTTTTCAAGACACACCCTTCTTCTTCATGTGTTGAATTTCTCACCTTCTATTCTTTTGCAATTTGATGTGCCAAATGGAGTTTGGATAGTCAAAGATGTTTCGTATGATCATTTGTGAGTCTTTGGATGTAAGGCCCTTGTACACATTCCTAAAGATGAAAGGTCCAAGCTTGATGTGAAGACATGTTAGTTTGTATTTTTGGTTATGGCCAAAATGAATTTGGGTACAGATTGTATAATCCAGTTGAGAATAAGTTGATTAGAAGTCGAGACATTGTATTTATGGAAGATCAGATAATAACAGACCTTGATGAAGTGGAGAAAGCATAATCTGATAGTAGTGACAAGTTGATTGACTTGAAAATAATTTCTCTAACACCATTGGCAGATCAACTTGATGTTGAGACACAAAATGACCACATGGTGCAAGTGATGATTTAGAACCTATAGAGGTTAGAAATTCTGATGTTTTTGACCAGCCACAAGTACCACAAGCTACTCCTATAGTCCCATCTAGACGGTCTACCAGGAATCGTCAGTCTTCCATAAGATACTCCCCAAAAGAGTATGTGATATTCACTAATGGGAAAGAACCTAAGAGCTTTGAAGAAACTATAAAGAGTAAGTAGAAGAGAGAGTGGATTAAGGCTATAAAAGATGAGATGAAGTCCTTGCATGCTAATCACACTTTTGAGTTAATGAAGCTGCCTAAAGGAAAAAAAAAAAGCCTTGGAAAACAAATGGGTGTGCAAGATGAAGCAAGAAGAACACACTTCATGCCCAAGATACAAGGCTAGACTAGTTGTCAAGGGATTTAGCTAGAAGAAAGGCATTGACTTTGAAGAAATCTTTGCTCCAATTGTGAAAATGTCATCCATTTGTGTAGTGCTTGGTCTTGCAGCCAGTCTTGACTTAGAGATTGAACAAATGGATGTGAAAACTACTTTCCTCCATGGTGACTTGGAGGAAAAGGTATACATAGAGCAGTCAAAGGGATTCAAAGTAAAAGGAAAAGAAGATTATTTTTGCAGATTGAAAAAAGTCTTTATAGCTTGAAACAGGCACCTAGGCAATGATACAAGAAGTTTGAGTCAATTATGGAGAAACAGGCTACAACAAGACAACTTCTGATCATTGTGTATTTGTGCAAAGATTTTTTTGGAGATGACCTTATTCTTAGGCAAATGTCATTGCTACATTATATGCAAAAAAGCTGAATTAACAACATTAAGATAAATCACTCAACTACCACTCCATGCATCTCAAGCCCATCTAGCTTCTTGGGTCTTCTATAATTGGGCAGCAAATAATACTAACTGAAGATGCTACCATGACATCTATAGAAAAGAGCCCATTGACATTCTCATTGACATCTGAAGCTTAAATTTTGTAATGTTGAGCAAAAGAAGTGCCTTCATCCTCATTAACATCTAAATATTTCCTTTTTATGTAAAAAAACTTCACATATTAGTATGATGCTCACACATCCAATAGAAATTGCAACACCCATAATCAACCCAATGTTGTTTTTTCCTTAAAAGAGGAATTGGTGGAATTCTAACTATAGTTGGTAAAATCTAAGAAAAATAAATAGAGATTAACTCTAATTATAAAAAAGAAGCATCATTTAGAACACATATTGTATTAAATGAAATTCATAAAATATCATTCAAATATGTTACATGAAACAACATTAAGAGCTAAAATGGATGATTTATGATAACCCTAGATTGAATTGCAGCAAATTCCCTTACCAACTTAAGGCAAATGACTTTTCTGGAGATTAGTTGTTGGTACACAATCCAAGCCATTAATTATTTTCTATTCATTTTTAGGGCATAGGGCAAGTGCCCAGCAAAGCCGTCTCAGGTAGAGGCAAAATAAAAGACGCATTTTAACACTACCTTGTTCAATAGCGCAGACGAATTTCCATACTTTTGGTTCTCGGGTTAGGTTTTTTTATCTTCCAACTTTGAAAATTAGTTCAAGTTTCAGATTGTTCTACTGACATGGAGAGGACTTGCTGATGACGTGGGGAAATTTAGGGACAATCTGGGAAAAGGAAAAGTAAACAGGACATAATGCACGTTTCCGATATTATTTTTCCCATTAATAGTTGGATTTCATATTTCATATATTTTAGTTTCCAAAAGCATATATTTTCGATATCAGAGGGCCAAAACACAAGTTTCCCAATTTTAAACGATGTCAACCTCATGATACGAAAGCTACCAAAAATATATATATATATATATATATATATATATATTAAAAAATGTTTAAATTGGTATGTTTATTTAAAAAATGCTTAATTTTTTTTTCCTAGGACTTGAAAGATCCAACGACTTTTGCCGGCTAACAAAAATAATGATCACCACACCAATTCTTTGGCAATTAAACCTTGGACAAAACCTCTTAAGACCGTAGGATGTGTTTGGTATGTCAGATTAGAAATTAGAATAGGATGAGAATAAAAATGAAATAAAATGTCTTGTTTTAGGTAAGGATTAAAAAATCACGAAACATCGATGATATTCTCAATCATCAAACGTGGTCAAAACTCGAGTAATATTCTTGATCAAACATGGTGAATACAATAGATTTGAATTCTAGACAAAAGACGACCAATTATATATATATATATATATATATATATATATATATATATATATATATAAGCCATTATAAAAATAAATATTAAAAGAATATTTTAATAAATTAATTAATTATAATCGTTTGATAATTAAATGAAAGTTTTCATTTAATTGAATACAAAAGGCATAAAAATTATGATGACAATTTTCCTCACAAATCTTTTTTTATATCATTAATACATTTATTAAATGTTAAAGAAATTATATATATATATATATAATTGAATTAAATAGATCATAATTTTAATATCAATTATATTTTAAAATTACTTGTATTATAATCAAATGTTGCAACATTATTCTCGAATAATATTTGACATAACTAAATGATAATTTTTTTATCAATGCACATGATATTATTATCAAATTTGATAAACTATATCATGCATATATCATTTTGGTTAATATACCAACTTTAAAAATTTTATTATTATTTATTATATTATTTTTAAAGTTTCTTTTAACATTTTCATGAATTTTAATCTATTTATCTTACTTATATTTTATATCAAAATATCCATAGATATTTCTCCATGTATCTCAATACATCCATAAAATTAAATTATCAATATATCAATCAAAACAATAAGTTCATCATTGGCGTCAGGTTGTGTTTGGCATGTCGGACTAAGAATTAGAATAGGATGAGAATGGAGATGAATTAGAATGTAAAATGATTACCTATTATGCTTTGGATGAAAACTGAAATAAGCTAAGTTGTTCACTTGGAACTATTCCCTAGGGTAAAGAGATTCATATTTATCAATTTTAAATATCAGATAAGAAGTTGGAAGAGTTGGAAAAGAGAATAGTGGACAAATCTCATGGGTTCTTATATAAAATAGGGAAATTCATCATGAATAGTGGACAAATCGCATGGGTCTAATTATATAAAATATGAAAATTACTTTATAATGAATCAAAGGTATGTTTTGTAGTGTTTTTATTTGAAGTAATTTTAATGAAAGTATTCTTTGGAAGTTTTTTTAGGATAATCACTTATTATTAAGTTTTTCTTCAGAAAATACTATGCGTGATTTTTTAGACTCTTAAAAGTGTTTCATAAATTTTGTCAAGCATCTAATTTTTTTTCAAAAACATTTACACTAAAAACATTTTTTAGAATAACTGTCAAACCGACTCTAAATGTAGTAGATGTCACATGCACACAATGGCTACCCTATGTCATTCACATGACCGTCATTCTTCGAATGATTCTCTATGTATAATCCAGTGTCTACAATTCACAATATCATTTGAATTATGAATTATAAATTCTTATTGAAAAATTACACATGTTAAATTAATTTTTCATTTTTTCTTTGTTTTAAGTTTTTCTTGGATCTTGGTTCGGATGAAAAATTTAAACATATAAAGAATTGAAAAGGAAATGGAAATTTAGAAATTTAGGTTTTTTATAATATAAAAACAAAAAAGTATTTACTTGTTTGAAAGTTATACACCGTTTTTCCCAACAAAAACATGATTGTAGTTTTATGTTTCCAAATTTTTTAAGGTTATTGCAAGTATAATTGTAATAGATTATTCTCATTTTATATTGATATCGTTCATTTTGATCCCTCGTGACTTTAAATGTGTCTATATTATTAAAAGAAATGTATACATGTATAATGTCATAAACTTTTTTCTCCTATCCCATGTAGGATATCACAATCACCTCCAATCAGTCTTAAGGCTTGAAAGACTTAACAACTTGAGATGGGTAATAAAAACAATGATTACCCAATAAAATGAATTTGAACTAAAGCTACTTGCTTCTTTGAAATTTATTTTTCTATCATAGAAAAACTAAAGAATTTGAACGTATAACGGTTTTAAGTAATTTCTACTATATTTTATTTTTCTTCATATTTTTCATAGTAAATCAAATAAGAGAATTTCATGTTTCTTCCTATCTTATTTTCTTTCCATAATATAGGCAATTCAAACTCAAGCTAAAAGTTGGCATTGACATAATATTGAGGATGAATTAGCGTAACAAACATGAAAATAGTTCCTAAAGGCTCCATCAGTGTAGCATTTGCTGCATAGGTTATATGCTAATTGTTAATGGGGTTCTTTGGGTAACTAGGGGAGTTAGGGATTAGAGAGTTACTCAATGACCACTTTGGTATAATAATAAGAGAATTCTCTATATATGCAAGTCAGAGTTTAGCCATTGAGGCAAAGATCCTAACCTTTCTAGAGAGTTTATTGCAAGCAAAAGCTTTAGGCCTCTCCAATCTCCTATTAGAAGTAGCTTCTACCATTCTAATATCACGGATGACCAAGGAAAAAAAAAAAGAGAACCCTAGAAGTTTGAGGGGTCATAACTTCAAATCATTGATATTCGATCAGAAATGATATGGCCATTTTGTTAGGTTCATTGTTGTTCATTGCTAAAGCAGTTGTGCAGGGAGTGTTAGCAAAGCATGGAGTAAGACATTCGGTTTCTTCTATAAGAGATTTTTTTACCTTATGGATCTATAGTGAGCATTGTCCAAACCAGTTTGGCCTATAAGATAAATTGATCTTTTTGGACACTATACACCTATTTTCATAAATATTGCATAAGGGTGTTTTATACTAATTGGGAAGATTTCTCATCTTGCTTTTTACCTACTATTTTAATACAATAAAATGGTTGTTTATGATGTTCTTAAAAAAAATATTAAAAATTAAAATAAAAGGGAACACAACTACAAAATAGCAATTAATTACTATATTTAAGGTCAGGCATTGTTAAAATTACTAGAGAAACATTGTATACAAAAATAAATTTCACATTGAACAACATATGCATTATTCTTTCTAGTACATTTTCCTTATTTTCCTCAAAGTGTTTCTCCCATTAAAGCTGGTTTTGAATGCCTAATTTCCCGACTGTACCTAGTTCAAACTCTTGTTGATAATTGTAAAATGTACAAGGTAGGAACAAAAAGAATAATAATAGAAAATGTTCACAAGGAGACTTATCAGAGTGAGATAGAAAAATTAGGTTCCCAGCATCAGAAATCTCATTTAAGAACAACCTTCAACTTGCTCTGCACTTGCTCCCTAACATTCCACTGCACCCCAAATCATAGCCAAATTCCAGGTTATTAGTCATTACCTGTAATCAAGACGAAATACTAATCACTTGTACAAAATCCCCTAAACATGAAATACCTGCAACTCGTTTATCTCCTCATCTGTAAGTGAACGCTCCATGGACCAGTATGCTATCCGATAACATTGACTGGTCATTCCTTTTTGTTGGTGAAATTGTCGATCAATTGCACCTGGAAGTCAAAAATGTATCTTATAGTTTAGAAAACTTCAGAATGGAGCTTCACTTTCAGGCACTAGGAAAATAGGGACTTATTATGGCCACTGTTTCACTATAGATCAGATTGTCAACAATCATCTTGGAATATAGGACAAATTTTGAACGAAAAACCGACTACGATCCTATTATTTAGAGAATAGTAATTTCTCAATTTTAACCTCTTTATAAACCTTCAATATTGGAAACACTTTAAAAGAATATCAACTTCCAAAGCCTCTCTTTATCACAATTATATGTTTGGCATCAATGAATCAGAGTGGAGGTCTTCGTAAGTTCACCATCTGGAGTCCTCCCACTCATATTAGCATGTCCAATTCCTGATGGCACTCAAAGCTATGAAGGAAGAACATGTTATTTCCTATACGGACACAGCAGCTCTGCAACCTATGAAAAATGATGCAGGGGACCCAGACCAGTTACCCACCCTCACAAAGGAGAAAAGATACTGGATGCTCCCAGAGACTATTCAGGTTGTCAATGACCAGATTTTCTAAGCTTGGCTTTGTGCAAACTGGATCTATTATTGCAACTGATGGTAGATAGAAAAGAAGAGAGAGGATCTCTTTTATGAGCAGCTTCAGAGGATGGAATTGGTCCATAACTGCCTCAGTAGCTTCATGACAACAATATTATTTTCATGGAAAGTCCAAGAACTGAAAAGTGAAATAAAACTAGGGGTGTGTAAAAAACCAATTAAATGGACAAAAATGATAGAACTGAGCCACACTGGCCTGAACCAATCAATTTTTGAAGATTTTTCAACAATTTTGGTTTTCTAAAAAAAACTGAACTATGCCATTTAGAAAACAAATAATAAACCAAACCAAACCAAAGTTATATACATACACCTATAATATACAATAACCATTAGTTACGTTATTAATTTGGCACACTTCTTTCACACTCGATAGAATCCCAAACCAAACATAGTTTTTCATATTTTTGAACTACTTAGTATGATAAGCATAGACTATAACAATAGTCATTCATGCGGCTGTGTTACAATAATATGATTTGAAATGAGTTACAATGATGTAATTTGAGCAACCTCTAAAGCAACTTGTTGTAATAAACTATTTTAAGCTTTTTGACCAACAATGTCCTATTATGAGCTTTTTGGTTTTGGCCCAAATTGATTATAAAAAATAAAAAAATCAGTGTTTGTTGTTGACCGAAATATAGTAAATTAACTTATATCAATTATTGTTATCAAACAGAACTGAACCAATCAGTTCTCTCTTTAAGTTCAATTAGTCTGGTTCCTAATACATAAAACCAATTAGGCCAATTTGGGTTCCTAATACATAAAACCAATTAGACTGGTTTGGTTTTATTTTAAAGTTCGAAACTAAACAAACCAAACCCTGAACACCCCTAATTAAAACACAAATTGGTTCGGTGCTTTCAGTGTAACTATACAAATGGTTAGGAAAATTCTACTAAGTGAACCATGAAGAGATCTATAGCTAATGAACAATTTACAAGAAGAAACATAAAAAGGCATACCTCCTTGACAAGATCTCCAGCAACTCCTCTTACAACCTCACATAAATTGTTTTCTGTGAACGACTCATTAATCCAAAAACTCATGTCCTTGTAACAAGGAGGATACTGCAAAAAGACGATAGTCAGTTTCTAGCAGCCAATAGAGAAGGTTACAAGGGGCTCTAACAGGTATAAATATTTAGTTATTATGTTGTGTGTAATTAATCTTTTCGATTTCAGAATGTAAAAGACAAATTTGCATAAAGGACTTTTTCTGGTTATACTTAAAAATGCAGGCCCCCAAAATGTCTTGGATCCTTTTGCATGAAAATTATGCAATAGTTTCAATTAACACAACATCAGAAGAAGATACTACTATTATCAAACTGAGAAAAATATAAGCAATACCTTTGAAAATGGCTTGAACTTGACCCCAAGCTGGCCCTTTGAGAACTGCATACAAAGCGTTTAAATTAAACATTCAGGGAACCTAAATCAGACATTAAGAATGTCAACAAGGTCAATTTTTCAGCATGCTTTATTTTCCTAAGGATATCAATTTTGGAAATGATTACTTAACCACAAAGACATAGAAAAGGAGAATAAAATAAAATACAGTATCATTTACTGAATTAGGGAATTACTTGAGAGGTGAACCGCTCATCAGTTGACCAGAAAAGCCGAATATCAGGTATCCCAAACAGAACCATTGCTAGCCGTTCCAATCCAAGCCCAAGCAACATTACCTGTTTTCCCACTTTTCTTTAATATTTCTTGCTCTGTCACCCCACAACCTAAAACTTCCAACCATTTCTCCTGATAAATTATCAATGGATGTTGCCTAGTGAGATCATAGCAGTTCCGCCAAAAAACTATGGCAATAATTGTCAAATAATAAGTTAATACAAAACTATTCAAATTAAAACCATTCATTTGGAGATGTCAATGTAATGGCATAATGGTTTCATAATTCAATGGCAATAAAAGGATAATGGTTTGCTACTTCAAGTAGATAATCATACAATAAAATTTCACTGAGGCATTACAGAAATGCTAGTCCAGGGATTTGAAACTTTCTTCTCTGTACATCCAACTCATGTTCTGAAGTTAAAAATTTCTATCATAAGGTATTGTGAATTTAGAGTGGAAAACAAGAGTCAAATATGATTATGTAACTAAAAATAAAAGAGAAATCAGGAAAAATTAATAAATTCCTAAAGTTGAATCTAAAACCAATCTTGACTAATGATGGCCTCTAACAACCCCTAGTCAAGTGACTTGTTACAACCCCTTTCCAAGTGGCCCAGTTTTGGCTCATGGCCCTGGGAAGTGCTTTTTAGCAGCCCTTGGAGGTTCTACTTAGTACTTACTCTTCAGTCTTTTCCATAGATTTTCTGAACAGTTAGTCCTAAAATAGGAAGTTAATACTGGTAAATTTATGAAAATTCCAAGAAAGGATATACACAGGACCCTAATTGTAGGTTCTTCTGCTGAAGAAACATAATCAAGGCACCTATTCTGAGAATGCATCTTTTACAACCTACAAGATAAAACATTTACTTCTTGAAAAAGTAGCCTGACTTTTCAAGGGATCACTTCAATAAAAATCTCAAGAAAATTGTATTATAAACTGGCCTCATGATCACTGAACCAGCTGCATACTGAACACTACGACCAATTAAAAAGGTATTATCCCTTCTAAAAACTCTCTTTAACTCGCCCAATCCTGTTCACACAAACACACAAGTTGCATTCAATGTAGCTATGTCACTATGAATTCATTCATTTTCCTAGAGTTCCTCATTCGGTCAACCAGCACATTTGGATAGCATGTTCAGTGTAACCATGCAAGCAGAACAGGAGCACCAATGCTCATGGTTAACACAATAATGTAGTAATTGGATCCCTGAGGTTAGCTTGTAAAAAGAACTTTTACTGCCAGATTTGGGGACATGGCTCTTCTCTGATGCTATAATCGTGTTTGTTAGCAAATGCATTTTTAATTATAAATAGTGCCTTCATGAAATTTAGACTGTACTGGGTTGTTGAATATTGTAATTTTCTTTTTCAAAAGCGTATGACCAAATGACTCCAAAATGTTGACGAAATTAAAATAATATCATCAGTGAAAAATGAGTTTATGAAAAACAATTTTATTATTAATTTATCAAATAATTATATGATTTTTAAAGTTTTTGAGAAAGTCGATTTCTCACCAAATTTTTTTTTTAGTGAAAATCATCACTTGAAGATACATTTTCCACTTATTTATTTAGTTTGAGAAAATAGTCTATTTAAAGACAATTTCCCACTTTTTATATATATATATATTTTAATTCGGACCTTTTTGAAATTCTCACTTTCTGTTTTGGTTTTGGTTTTTTATTTTTATTTATTTTATTTTATTTTATTTCTTATGAAAATTCTCACTTTTTTTATAAAAAAAAAATAGAATTATATCTTCAAAAATGATTTTCTATTTTTTACAATTTTATTATTTTTAACAAAATGCCTATTCAAAAAATTATTTCTTATTTTTTTAAGACAGTTTTCCCTCATTTATTTGAAATTGTCCCTTTAAAGAGACTGTTTTAACTAAATAATTTTTTTAAGAAAGTAAATTGTCTTTTGAAAAGATGATTTTCTAAAAAATATTTTCTTTTTTATCTATCAAACTATGATATATTTAAATTATTTTTCTTATTAGGATAATTTTAGAATTTTTTTTTTTTAAAACTATCGTACTGTGAAAGGTTAACAAATGCATAGAGATTGGACTCTTAAGGCCCAAATTATGATTTGGCATACTTTGGATGATAATAGGCCCAGTCGGGATTTTATATACTTCAATGTGGATTTCAGTCTAAGTTTTGTTTATGAGTCTAGTCAAAGGATCACAAGTGTTCTTATTTCAAATCATTAATGCTTTACATTTTCAAGAGTCTTTCAATTTTTTTTATCAGTTCACATGTTGATTTTCCACTTCATTAGTATTGCCATTAGCTCCAAAAGAGTCTAAGGTCTAGAGTTATAGTGTATAAAGTTGGTTCATTTATCTCATACAAAACCTTCCAACTTTCAATGTAATCAATCAGGTGCAGCCTCCAGTTTGAATGATCACAGGTTGTCTCCACGAGAACCAATCAGATGACACCTTATTATGAACCAATCGTACTGTGATAGTTCAACTTGTTTGCATGATGCAAACTGAACTTAAGTGTTGAAGCCTAAGATTTGGAAGTGATCCCTAGAGTCCCAACATGTTTTCTTTACCTTTCTGTTCAGCATCAATTTTGGCATCAGAGCAAGCTGAGATCATGATTACAAGACTAGCAGGAGTTTCAAAATAGATTTATCTAATAGTCAACATGATGAGATACTATGTGGTGATGGAACAGCTTGATAGCCTGCATATTCGACTAAGCAACATTGAGACACAAATATCTCAGCCCACTAATGATTTAGCACGTGTTGTGCAAGGAGAATTATCTCAAATTAATAACAAAAACTTGGAGGAACATCGGTCATGCACCACAATATCCTATATCTGAATGGGCTACAGGACTACCTCAAACAAGGTGCAAACCTTGTGAAACTGCTGAAGATATCACAAGGAAAGTAAAAGGAGAAGTTCTAATTTGAAGGGCAATGCTACTCAATTTCTTGATTGGCTAGCTACAATTGAGGACTGTTTTGATTGGTATGTATGAATGATGAACAGAGAGGGTGGTTTACTAAAATGAAACTAATAGGCTTAGCAAAAGATTAGTGGACAGATGTTGAAAGAGATACTAGGAAGATGGGAAGATGAGGCTACCACCTGTCAGCACATGGCAGGAGATGAAGGATAAGCTATGTGAAAAATACATGCAGGATCAATTATTGTAATAAGTTATGTAATCACCTCATTACTATGAATCAGAACAACATGTCTGTTGCAGAGACCAAAGTACATGCAAAGATATCATGAGCTAAAGACTTGGAGTCAAATAGTAGAAGATCCAAGGGCAAACTCTTGCTTGATTCAAAGCTGGATTGAGACCTAAAATGAGAAGAGAGTTGATGCATCAGCCATTATACAGCCTAGAACTTTTTTTTTTTTTTTTTTGATAAGTAAAAGGAAATGCATTAATAAGAGGCAAAAAACCACAAAGCATACAGGGGTAACAAGGCGGCTAGGGCCTCAAAAAACAAAGACAAAAAGAATCACCTCCCCTTAAGTGGGTGCTACCCACTCCAGGAAGCCTATAAGAGAGAAAGCCTCCTCACCTAAATACAATTTGGCCCAACTCCACAAATTACAGACAAAAAAATTCTTTAACTTCTGAATATTCAACACACCCCCCTAAAAGCTAATCTATTCCTCTCTTTCCATACCGTCCAAAAAATACACAACGGAATGGAATCCCAAACCTTTTTCCTTTTCTTCCCCACAAAGGAGCCCCTCCAACTAATTAAGACCTCCTTTACAGTTTCTGGAAAGACCCATTTAACATCTACTAACCCAAGGACAATATCCCACAAAGCTCTAACCACTATACAATGTATAAGGATATGATTTACATTTTCTTCTTCACACCCACACAAAAAACAACAATTCAGAAGTTGCACCCCTCTTCTTTGTAGTCTATCCAGAGTAAGCACCTTCCCCCACATCGCCTCCCAAGCAAAGAAGGCGACTTTAGTTGGCACCCTAGCCACCCAAATACTTCTTGAAGGAAAGCCGGTTTCATTAGGATTGGTCAACAAGCTATAAGCTTCCTTGACCCTGAACTGACCATTTCTTCCTTGCCTCCAAAAAACTGAGTTTTCCTCCAAAGAAGGCTTATGACCCCTCAGCACATGGAGCAAATCCCCAATCATATCTAGCTCCCAATCATTGAAGTCCCTCAAAAAATTTAGGTTCCAACCTCCTGACCAAAATGTTGGTCCCACATTTCCTCAACCGTTGAACTCCTTTGAACAGCCATGATGAAGAGATGAGGAAAGCAATGGGATAGCACTGTATCAGTACACCAAACATCTATCCAAAATCTGATCTTGGTGCCCTTCCCAGCTCGGAATATCATGTTATCCCAGCACCAATCTGATTCTTTCCAAATCTCCTTCCAAACCCCTACTCCAACCGCCCCATTAGCCTTCTTTGGCCTCCATCCAAGACCCTCTTGCCCATACTTCACCGTAATCACTTGCTTCCAAAGATTATCTTTGTCACAAGCATACCTCCATATCCACTTTCCAAGCAAGGCTTGTTCAACATGGCTAGCTTCCTAAGGCCTAGCCCACCCTTTTCCTTGTCTGTACAAACCACCTCCCAATTAATAGATGAATTTTCCCCTCCAGATTTCCCCTCCCCACAAGAAGTCCCTTTGCACTTTTCTCTAGCCTTCTAGCAACAATCTTGGGCATTCTAAAATAGGCATTTGATAGATTGGCATGCTAGCCAAAGTACTTTTTATTAAAGTGATTCTTCCCCTTTGGAGATATATTGTCGTTTCCAAAGCACAGGTCTCCTCCTTACTCTCTCTTCCACCCCATCCCACATATAAGGAGCTCTATTAGGAGCCCCTAGAGGAAATCCCAAATACTGAGAGGGTAAGGACCCCACCTTACAGCCTAACTCAACAGTCAACTCTTCAATCTCCTCTACCTCTCCAACTGGAATAATTTCACTTTTGGCTAAGTTAATCCTTAGATCTGAAGCCGCTTCAAACCAGAGTAAAATCCAACTTAAGTGAGTTAGATGCTCCTTACTAGTCTCACAAAACACAATTGTGTCATCAGCAAAAAATAAATGGGAGATATTCAAAGAGGATCTGCTGCCACCCCTAATGCTACACCCTGATAAAAATCCCCCCTCCATGGCTCTCCTAATAAGAACATCCAACACTTCCATTCCCATAACAAAGAGATAAGGAGATAGGAGATCTCCTTGTCTAAGGCCCTTAATGCTAGGGAAGAAGCCAGAGGCACCCTATTAACCAAAACTGAGAATTTGGCTGAAGACAAGCAACTCCACATCCACCCCAACCACTTAGACCAAAGCCCATCTTTTGCAAAACTTTCAACAAAAACTTCCAATTGATGTTGTCATAAGCTTTTTCTATGTCCAATTTGCAAATAAGGCCCTTTTCGTTTCGTTTCTGCCACAAGTCTATCACTTCATTTGCAATTAAAGAAGCGTCAAGAATTTGTCTTCCCATCACAAAGGCATTTTGAGAAGTGGAGACCACCTTTCCAACCACTTTCTTAAGCCTGTTAGCTAGCACTTTAGCCAATAACTTATAAAGCCCCCTCAGAAGACTAATAGGTCTAAAATCTCCAAGGTCCTCAGCCCCACTTTTCTTGGGAATCAAAACTAGAAAAGTATTGTTGAGGCTCTTGAGGAAAAAACTATGCTCGTGGAATTCCTTGAACATTTCTAGGATCTCCTCTTTAACAAAGTCCCAACAACTTTGCCAAAAAGCCATAGTAAAGCCATCCAGACCAGGGGCTTTATCCTCATTCATCTCCATCAAAGTCGTATGAACTTCATCCTCTGTAAAAAGACTCTCCAGATTTTTTGCTTCTTGCTGACTGATTTGATCAAGCTGAAGCCTTCCAATGTCCGCCTTCCACCCCGTATCTTCTGATAGTAACTGATGAAAAGCATTAGCAATTCCTTCCCTAATCTCCTGCTCCTCTGAAAGCCATTCCCCATTGATCTTAATTATGTCCAAAGAATTGTTTCTATGATGGGCGTTTGTCATACGATGGAAGAAACCCGTGTTTCTATCCCCCTCCCTCAACCAGATCTCCCTTGAAAGCTATTATACAGCCTAGAACATGCTTTTCAATTTGCATTAGATATGGAGGAGTACTTGGGATGTGAGTTTCATCCATAGAACCAGTGCAGAGAAGGTTCACTGATGTAGGTTGCAGTGCAAGAATAGGCCAATTCAAGCCATTTATCCAACCTACAGGGTCTAAGTTGTAGTCTTCTAATGCCGTTAGTCCTAAGGGTAAGGTTAATAGGTGTTTTAAGTGTCGACAACCTAGCCAAATAACCTAAATTGTCCAAAGAAAAATTTGTACATCAGAATGGAGCATGAAGAAGAACAAGAACAACAAAAAGATGAAGAAACCGAAATTCATTTGATTATAGAGCCTATGATCCTGATGACTATAGATGTTGCTAAAAAAGAACTACCATAGATGTTGCTTGAAAAGACCTACCATAGATGTTGCTCAAAAACCTTCCTCTCTACACAACATTCAGCATGCTTATAGATTTTATGGCAAGGCCTCAATTGCCTAATCTTCCAGCCTATCATATGAATCCAAGTGAGCATGAAGCACTAAAAGGACAAGTGGAGTAGTTGCTGTCCAAGGGAACTATTCATGAAAGTTTAAGCCCTCATGCTGTCCCTGCCTTGCTAACACCAAAAAAATAAGATAGTAGTTAGCAGTCACACTACTAACAAGATAGCCATCAAGTATCAATTTCCTATCCCTTGATTCAATCATATGTTAGATATGACATGATGGCTGGCTCTTGCATATTTTCAAAGATGGATTTAAAGAGTAGATATCATCAAATAAGCAGTATATTGGAAAATGAATGGAAGACGGACTTTAAAACAAAAGATGGCCTCTATGAGTGGCTAGTCATGCCTTCTGGCCTTTCAAATGCCCCTAGTACATTCATGTGCTTCATAAATCAAGCACTTCAGCCATTTATTGAAAAGTTCCTAGTTGTTTACTTTGATGACATCTTAATTACATCAAGACCAAAGGAGATCACATCTCCCATCTATGGCAAGTTATGACAGTTGTTCGCCAAGAAAAGCTCTACATAAATTTCAAGAAATGCTCTTTCATGATCTCAGCAGTAGTATTCTTAGGCTTGTTGTTTTGGCAAAAGGATTGGAAGTATGAATGAAGTAAAAGCCATCCTAATTCCCAACACATCACAACAAGTACAAAGTTACCATGGGCTAGAAATGTTCCATGGACATTTCATCATAAGTTTCAGCAATGTTACAGCCCCTATAATTTATTGTGTGAAGAAAAATCAGTTGAATTAGACCAAGGCAACATCACAGGCTTTCAAAGAAATTGAGAAAATGTTAATTGAAGCACTGGTTTTGTAGCTTCCAAATTTTCCGGGAGGTGTTAGAAGCGGCATGCAATGCATCAAATATAAGAGTTAGAGGTGTCCCTACTGCATTTCTCAGCAAAAAGCTTAATGAAGCAAAACAGAAATATTGTACCTATGACAAAGAATTCTTTGCAGTGGCTCTTAGCAAATTGGCATACACTCTTTCTTCTATTGTTGTACAAGTTGTTGGATTTGACTCATTCAAGAGACCTTATCCTTCTTCCAAAGATTTTAGCACTATATGCGTTGCTTTAGTGCTTGGAAATTCGGGAGAATATGGTGATTTTTTACATGATTGATATTGCTTCAAAGGGACTCGGCTTTGCTTACCCAAAACATCATTTCGTCATGCTGGAGAAACAACTGGTCATTTTGGAAGAGATAAAACCATTACAATGGTGGAAAATCATTTTTATTGACCAAGTCTGAAAAAAGATGTGGCTAAGAATGTCTCCAGACATCAAACCTACAAATTATCAAAGAGGCAAAGGAAGAATACAGGTCTATACATGCCACTTCTGTGCCACATGAGCCATGGCTAGACCTATGCATGGATTTTGTCCCTGGTTTGCCGAAAACTATCAGAGACATGATTGCATACTTGTAGTGATAAATCATTACTCCAAGATGGTACAATTTATCCCATGCTTAAGGACTAAAGATGTTGCCTGATTGTTAAACTCTTCTTCAAGGAATACCTATCAAAAAAAAAAAAAAACTCTTCTTCAGGGAAATTGTTCGCCTTCATGATTTTCCTAAACTGGATGGGAGGTCCATGAGTTACTTCTAGTGAACTTTATGGAAAATACTGAATGCCAAACTAAAGTTTTCTTTTGCTTTTCACCCTCAAACAGATGGCCAAATAGAAGTTGTTAATTGAAGCTTGGATCATTTACTTCACTGCCTAGCTGGAGATCAGATCAATGGCCAAATTTGCAAATAATAGCTCCCTGAACAGGTCTATTGGTCACAGTCCTTTTGAGATTGTGACTGAATCACTTCCTAAAAAGCCTATGGATTTGGTTCCTTTAACAATGGATGCATGACCTAGCATTGAAGCCGATGCTTTTAGTGAGCATATAGATGACATACATTATCATGTTCAATGAAAATTCTTTTCATCAATGAAATTATAAGTCATATGATTACATGTTTTTCCTGCTTGCCCATCAAATAAATAAATAAGTCATACAATGATGTGAAAAGAAAATTTGCTGAACTTATTGAAGGTAATATGGTTATTGTGTGAATAAGGCCCGAACAATATCCTAGAGGTGCCTATAAGAAACTCCACTCAAAGAAAGTTGGTCCCTATAAATTCTCAGGAAAACAAGTCCCAACGCTTATGTACTTGACTTGCCAGAAAATATGGGCATTAATAAGATTCTAATATTGAAGACCACACCCTTTATCCTAATCTTAAAGCTGCTACATCAATTAATGGTCCAAATGGTCATCTTCTACCAGCCCCTTGATTGAAAGAGAAGATTGAAAAGTTGTTAATCACTAAATTGTTTCAACCAGAAGAGGAGGTTATCAAAAGTATCTTGTGAAATGGAGAGAAAGGCCACTTTGAGATTGTATGTGGATCACAAGCAATGAATTTCAGCAGTTGAATTGTGATCTTTATGAGAAATTTCATGCCTTTAACTTGTCAAGGTTGAGTTTTCCAAAGGGCGTGGGGGGTATTGGAGTGTTCTTATTTCCAAAGTCATTAATGCTTTATATTTGTAAGTGCCTTTTAATTTTTATTTATCAGTTCAAGTTTCTGATTTCTCAGCTTTATTATTACTGTGATTGGTTCCAAAGAGTGTTAGGGGTCTTAAGAGTCTTAGGGGTCTTAGGGTTGTATTTACAAAGATGATCACTCTATCTTCTAAAAGGATTGTGAAACCAAGGTTTGGTTAATCTTGATTTTGATGATAACAAAACAAGATTGAGAACTAATGATTATATTTCAAGTGTGATTAGACAAGACGATTTCCAAAGTGGCAATCACAAAGACAAATCAAGCCAAGGAGAAATCATGAAGAAGAAGACCACCTCAAAGAGAAGTGTTTTTTAAGACCCAAGTTTCATAAGATCTCTTTGTAAGGTTGTTGGTGCACTAGGATTTTCATACATTACATTCTTTACTTATGCACCAAAATCATCCAAGATTATTTTGTTTTAAATATTTTAAAAATTGGATGATTTCATGTTTTCAACTAAAACCTTGTGTTAAATGTTTTTCAAACTTGTTTTAAAAGGTTTTAAGTTGAAAAAACTTGGTTGTTGAGCCAAAAACGGCTCAACCGGTTGAACCGGATGAGGAACTGGTCGACCGCCAACTCAATTGGTCTAGGTCTGGGTCGACCCCCAGCTCAACCGGTCGAGGTCCGGGTCGACCCCCAGCTCAACCGGTCGAGGGTGCAAAAAACTTTCTCTTTCTTCCAGAACGGTTGTTCAACCGGTCAAGGTTGAACCTCAACCAGTTGAGGTCCGGTCGAAGTCCAACGGTTACCTGCCAAGTATTAAATGCTAACGACTAGTCAACCGGTCGACCCCTAGCTCGACTGGTCAAACCCCTAACGGCTAGTTTGACTTTTTTCTTCTATAAAAAGGTTCTAATCTTCATTGTTTCAAGAGTTTAACCTTCCCAAACCTTTCTTGAATATATTTGAGCCTTGGAAGAGTGTTTTTGAGTGCATCATTATTCTAAAACTTGCATATCCTTAGTGCACCTTTCAATCCTAGTTTTCTTGTATCATTTGAGCTTAAAGTTTTTGTACTAGGATTTTGTGAAATCATTTATTTGTAAATCTTTGAGAGGAAGTTTCTCAAGTGTGGGGTATCACTTAAGGGGTTGTTCAAGATTGGGATATCTCTTGAGAAGTGTAAAAGGTGCTTGGAGCCAAAAGTTCAAGAGGGTGAATTGGAACCATAATCCAATTATATTGCTTGAAGGCTTGGTTTGGAAGCCTTGAATTAGTGGAACCTCAAGCTTGGAATTAAAGCTAGAGGAGAGTGGATGTAGGCCGGATTGCGCCAAACCACTATAAAATCTTGTGTTTGCATTCTCTCTTCCCTACTCTTTTAATTTATATGCAATTGTCTTTACATTGTTTATTATATACTTGCATATAATTGTCTCTTACATTCACATAGTATAAATTTGCAAAAAGAGACCATCATCCTATTCACCCCCCTCCCCCTCCTCTAAGGTGATTACCATAGGTTGGATTCTCCTAATTTTTCTAACAAGGATCAATGAATGAAAACATAAAACCTTCCAGCTTTCATCGTTTTCTTTTTTGTGTGATGAAAACTAAACCTATATGCGAAGCCTAAGGTTTTTGGAAGTAATTCCTAGACTCCCATCATTTTTTTCTGGTACTTTTCTGTTCTGCATCAGTTAGGGCATGAAGCACAATGCATCAAATATGTAAGAGCAACTAAAGTGTACATATCATTCACTACAAGGAACAGGGAAAGGAAAACATTCAATCCATAACAGTGTTGCCAGCATTCCATTTGCTGGAAAATAGTCATTGGCATGTTGCCATTTGACATGGACATGCGTTCTGGAAAAAGATACTCCTCAAAGCAAGAATTTTTTAATTACTGTGTGGAACATCAGTGTTTGTGTATGCCTACTAGCATGTGTGTATGTATGCTTATGAATTTCTCCTTCAATAGTGACACTAAAAAATGTTGCCATAAAATAAAATACAAAAATGTCTTGAAGTCATAAATATACATTGAAGAAAGCAATGCCTTCATAATAGGTCCTGTAAGTCCAAAATAAAAGGACATAATGCATCCTCTTTTTCACATTTGGCGACAACAAAGAGCCCACACCCCCTCCCCGCATCAGAGGAGTAAGAAAAACAAAGAAACTAAAAGAAAAAAAAAAGTGACAACTAATTTTGTTTCTACTTTTATATTATTTTATCATCAACATTACTGTTATTACTGTTATTATTAGTCTATGAATCTTAGTGTCTTCAATAACAAATGAAAGCCACACATGCCAGCAATGGAATAAACTAAAGTTCACATTTTTTAAATGACTTTTACCCTTTCTTTCAAAAGGTAACAACAGAAAAATGAAATGGAGCCTGTTTCTACTAAAATTAGTTCAAAAACAAAGTTTTAAAGAAATTCAAAATATATAGTGCTAAAATGTAACCACCAGCCAGATCAAAAGCACACCTAAAAATATATCTCAAGTTCAAATGATGGGTTGGTGAAAGGGAAATATGTATCAATCCAGCGCATTTCCACATTACCTGCAAATTTCAACAGATTTAGCCCATGCAGATTCTATACAGTATATGGTAAACCCCGAGATGAAAACTACCTTTCTGATAGATTTCAGAAATTTCAATAACAATAGCACTCTTAAATGTTTCTTTAGGTAATTTGTCAATGATTCTTAACAAGTACCTTGAGAATCACAAATAATTCTCTACATTATTTTGGACTATCTTGATTTGACTTCTAAATGACCAACCTGCTTTTGCATAACATGAATTGCTTTCCCCACTTAAATTTATCATTTTATTATTTCATTATTTCCCCCCCCCCCCCCCCCCCCCTTCCCCCCTTTTACTTGCAGTATTTCCCAGATTTTGAATTATTAGACCTGGAAAATAATTCCTTAACCCATATTTCTCACTGCAGCATCCATTGATAGTATTAAGTTTGCATCTGATTAAGACAATCTCCTGATCTAAGTTTACCAAACAAGTGTTGCACCAAACCCTCAAGACATTTCTTTAAATCCTCAGCCGCATAAGACTTGCCATCCATTCCAGATGTCTCCCAATCACCTGGAAAGAAGACACGAACACCTTCCATCTGCATGATAAGTTATTGAACTGAAGAAAACATTAAGAAACATGTTAATAGAAAACAATCATTGATCAAATCAAAGACAAGAAACCTAATGAAAAACAGGGTAGTGAGTTGAATCAATGGAATCTCTATGATAAACATCTCCAGTCACAAGGAAATGAGTGTGTCCCCTCCTCAACAGCTCTGCTTGATGAGCACTAGTGTGGTACCTCAAGACAGTTTGAGAGTCAATGTAGCATGTATCATTGTAACTCCTACTGATGTGATCAAGAGGAACTAAGACATCATCAAAATTCTGCAAGAAGTAGAATTTCTGGCATAAGAATTCACAGAAATATGGATAAGAATTTTGGAAGCAGACATTGACCAAAACTCCCACGCTTATAAATAGGATCTATCTTGAGGATTTAGTAGGTTGTTTTGTTGAAACTTAAATATCCAATCTTAATAAGAGGGAAACGGTGATGGCCAAGAGAATCGATTAAAGATAGAAGCACAACCATGAAGAACATTAACAACAAGCTTTAAATCCAATAACTATTAGTTATTAGTTTGAATATGCTTGTGTAAAGAGAAAGAGGAAACCAGTGACCATTTAATCTTGTTTTGCAGAAAGGCTACAATGCTTTGGAGTTTGATTTTCTCCCTTTTTGGTGTGCAGTGGGTTTTGCATTCTTCGATTAAAAGGAATTTGCTTGGTTAGTATGGTGCCTTTGTGGGTAAGAGAAGGGAGAAGTCTTGGAGGGTCGCCCCTTTATGCTTAATGTAGACTTTACGGAAGGAAAGAAACGAAAGAGCATTTAATGATATCGAACAGTCCGACCAAGCTTTAAAACATTCCTTTTTGTATACTCTTGCAAATTGAGCTAGGGTGTTTATAGAGGATCATACTTTGTCTATGTTTGATTTTATGGAGTGGCCATATGTCTAGTTAGGGGAAAGGTTTTTTGTCTTCTTTGCCTAGTTTCTTGGGCAATCTGTTTGTATACTTCATGTGTACTGTTTTCGCCACTTCTAGGCACTTCTAATACAAGCTCTTATTTACCTAGCAAAAAAAAAAATTAGTTTGAGTGTTAGCAGGTAATAACCATTGAAGCCATAAATTTTAAGCCATTGAAATTCAACATAAGCAAGCAAATGGCTGTGTTGAGTGACCTGGTATTATATGCATTAACAGCAAGAGTTAATGTAGGGCATTCTATTCCGGATAAGCCTGAAGACTCGTGACACAAACTTTCAATTTTGAATGTTTATTTTGAAAAATAGATAAAATAATTAAAATTAGTTAATAATTTTGGAAATATAGATACAGAAATTGCATAACCAAACTCCAAATTCCAGACCAAAATGCAGCTCATTATCTAGTCATGCCATCACAAAACACCTAAAAGCTTCATGGCTTCTGGAAAGACTCTTTGATGCACACATCACAACCTAGATTCAGATTAGACCTCAACACACTACTGCAAAATCTCTAGTCAGATTTGTGATCTCAAGTCAAGCCAAAGTTGATGCTAATTTGTTTTCTTCCTGCTTTGCCAAAGAATTTAGCTCCAAAGAGGTATGGAGCAAAAGGTACCTACCATGCCATATTCTAGATATCTCGGCAAAGAGAAAATAAAGAACCCTAAAAAAAAAAAAAAACCATATAATAATGAACCTCTCCAAGAAGTTTTGGAAATCCATAAACTTCATTGGTTCATTAGGTAATATGATGCAACATATCTCATTAGACCTAGGCCTTTAAATTGTAAAAAGTTTATGAATCATATGTTGCGCAGCTCTCCTTTTCAATAATATGCAATTAGCGAACTACTCATATATTTTTGGCCTTTGGCTAATGTAATTATATTTTCTCATCAAGAAATATGTGTGGTTCTTTCTCCCCTATTAAGTAAGTTCCCCTGTTCAACAATTCCCAACCAATAAGCTTCACAATGCATAAGTCATAGTGTCATACAAATAAATTAATTATCTTTCTTTCTCCTCCTAATATCTAGCTTCACATTTCATTCAGTAGTAATTCCAATTTATCAAAACTAGCAAATTTATTTTATCAAACACTTTACACTTTAACTATCCCACAAACAAAAATCCATCAAAATAGGCATGTTTCAATGAGCCTACTCTTGACACCATAGCCCAGGCTAAGAACTGTTACATGTAGTTGTGCTTAGAAGAAGTTATCTTGAATAGTAGTAGATCCTTCCAGTAGTTCATTGACAGTTTGGGAGGTAGGGGCACTTTCTGCTGCTTTTCTTCATTGTTGTTTCTTTCAATTTTGATGCCCAGAGTAACTTGTCGGCTACAAGTGCACTTGGATTATATCCTCCTTTGTGTCCTTTTATAAATAGTATCTACTCATGACTGGTCAAAAGCAATAGCTGATAACATACATTTGCACCATATAAAGTCCAAGTTGTGAGTTTATAAGCTACCACTACTGCATAAAAGTTTGAGTGAAATATGCACTTGCTCTGTAATAATTTTCGGTTCCATTAAGCATTTGTAATGGACTTCTAATATTTTATCAATCATCTATTTTATGACATTGTCATATTTTATGATAAGACGTGCAGATCATGCTTTATAATTATGCTTGTAAGTACAAGACAAACATGGGGTTTATAACAATGACAATTTCTCATGCCTAAGAAGAGTTTCATATTTTGGGTTCTTTATAAATCTAATGGCGAGTTAGAAATAATTTGATAAATGCTATTTAGATTACTGAATATTATTTGATGTGAAAAGTGTTCAATTAGTAGAAATTGCACTAGTCATGAGCCTGAAGATTATATTGAAGAACACAAAAGGGGGCACAACCCAAAGTACGCTCAGAGAATACAAGCTGCAACTGAACACCTATAAGAGAGAAGAGCAGCAAATACTAAAATAGATAGCAAACAGCCCCATGCATTAGATCCCACCTAAGCTCTCCATGAAATCCAAGAATTTCTACTCCTATTCAAACTATTTCCAAAAGCTTTTATTTTGAAAAAAATTTCCAATTACAAACTTATATTATTCTAATTAATTATTATCATTATGACAATTGTGTTTAACTAAAATTCATAAATATTATTTTTCTCCTGCAATACTATTAGAGAATTTTTACAATCTCCATCAATGCTAAGTACCAAAATAATGATAATAGTAGGTGTTGTAAATATATTCTTTGCTTGCCTACAACAAAGAAAAAATTAAATAAATCAATTTAAAAGGACTAAAATAACTTGTAAGTGATTGAGAATGCTATGACTTATATTTTCCTAAGAGACAACATGTCCCTTTGAATCATAGGTTGTCTAATGTCCCTTTCAAAACATAAATTAACTTTCAATTTTTTTTTAAACAAAACAACTTTCCTGAATTTTTTCTCACTTGTATCATGATAGAGAAATATATACCCATACGATACATATCTGCAAGACTATCTTTGTATTTTTTACACAAAAGCTAGGTCAAACAAACCTTTTCCTTAATAGACCACTGTAAGTACCATGCCTTTATTTTACCAAAGGAATTTCAAATTTGGAGTAAGTCCAGAATACTGCATTTAAGAGTTGAATAAACATTGGAGAGAATTGATAAACCTGGTAAACTGAATGCCTGTTCTGGACTTTTTTTTATATGTAAGTTTGGATGGAAGTTTGGATACTAGGCTCCCTACTTAGAACATCGTCGATGGAATAATTGGCAACATATGCAAATACCACTTTCATGGATTCTTAAATGTTAAAACGCTTAGGACAGGGAAAAAACCAACAGCAAAATAAATATAAACAGCAGCAAAATGTCAAGCACCAGTCATAGCAAGATAATACAAGTTCCAAATAGTGCAATGTATGGCTCAAAAAAGTGAAAAAAAAAAAAAAAAAACATGCATACAATTTCTATTTTATTTCTTGATGGTCAAACCTCTTTTGTGGAGACTATTGGGCAAAGGTCGTCAAACTTATCAAATTTGTTTGAGTAATTGGCATCAAAATAATCATATATTGCATTCTTCAGAATTCCAATTGGGTGTTGATCCCTCCTGTGAAGCTGCATTCCAAGTTTCGACAAAATTGCATCCGGGACATTGTTTGTAGGATCATCCCTCACCACATCTACAAACCCAACAACCAAATATATCAAGCCAACCAAAAGAACTTGAAAAAGGTTCAGTACATGAATTCTAATTTTACCAAATATTCAGAATAGAATAACCCAAATAATTTAAAAAATACAAAGACTCCAAGTTGCTTTTCACGCCTGACGAAGTATCATCTGAGATATAGCTTAGTGAGTACAGTTTATTTTTTAAGGATCTGCAAGCCAAGTTTATCAAGGCAATCAGCAAAATCCAAAAACTCGAGTAGATCAATTCCAATCACATAGATTGTCAGGTCTTCGAATTGAAAAAATAAATAAATAAATTGAAATTGACCCTAAGTTTTAGAAACAAAATCCACCATCCAACTAAGCTTGTAAAACGCAAAATAAGTTCTTCAATTCCAATTTCACAAAAAAAAAAAAAAAAATGTAGAATCCATATAACCAAAAGAAACACAAAAATTAAAAAATAAATAAATAAAAGAAAAAAGAAAAGGGAAACCATTCCTGAATTCTACTATCGCCAAACAGAACGAGGAGTATAACAGGGGCAAAAAAAAAGGAAAGAGAGAAACAAGTGAAAGTTGAAACATGCATTCTTAATTTCACAGAAATGACGTCTCTAACCATGTAAGTCTCAAAAGAGAGAAGGAAGTCTGATAACGACAATTGCAAATTGAATGACACAAGTTGGGCATAAGAATACCCAGAGAAACGCAAATTGGATGCTTGAATTCGAACCTAGCAGGAAAAAAAACGCACAATAGAAAAGAAATCAGATTGTGAAATTGCAAACAAACGACGCGACTTGAGTGCAAATGCCTGCAAAAACGCAAATTGGGCACACAAAATTCAAGCTAAAGATCCTTTTTAAACGCAATTTTGGGATGTGGGTATGTTACCATCTCTGCCAATCTTGACTCCACCAAGCTTCATTAAAAGGAATGAATCATCTCTTAGTTGTAAATCTATTTGACTCTACTTAATAAATGTTCCCTGAGATAAATGGATGGTTTCATGAAGAATTTTTGGTAAACTGATTCCTCCTTGGCCCTAAAGTTACAAAGGGAGCATTGATACTCTGGTCTATCACCCTCTTATAGCGAAACTCCATGAACACTCAAACTAGATCCTCTTTAACCACGTCCTAACACTCCTAAAACACGGCTATGCAGTGTTAGGTCTGTGTGGAGGTTGATGGTTGACGTGATGGATTTTCTGCTTGCTGTGATGGAGGTGGGCTTTCATGGAGGGGTAGCGTGGTGGCTGGTATGAAGACGTGTGTGGAAGGTGATCCTGCCCATGGGCTTTTGTTTGAGATGAAGGTTGTGGGCCCCCGAGAATGATCAGGGTCGCCCCTTGGGTTGTTGGCTTGATGGTTTTTAATGGGCTGGTCCACATGGATAAATAAACAGTGGTCCAATCCATGTAAAGATTACTTTCTTTAGAAATAAAAATATCCATAGAAAAATATTAAATAATGTGCATTTAATACCACTCTCTTAACATTCAATAAAATTATTATTTACACAAACTAATGCAATCATATAAGCAAGTTCTAAAATTGATTTTCCTATTCTGTAATTATTTCTTATTTTTTAATTCTATGTTTATTTTTTGAAAAATTTGCTAAAAATAAAATAAAAAGAAAAAAATAGAAGAAAAGAAAAGAAAAAAAATATTAAAGTTAAAAAATCATTTTTACTTGCTTTTTCAAACTTATTTCACTCTTTTTTTTTTTCTTTTCCATATAAAAAAATTAAATAATTTTAAAATATATAAAATTTAACTAATTTTAATTATACATATGAAATCATTTTTTTTCTTTATTTCTCCTTTTTTAGTACTTTCCTAGAATAAAAAATAGCTTAAAATTTTATTATTGTGTATGTTTCTTGGTAGGAGTGCAACTTTGGTAGATTGGTCGAATCCAATCCGATATGTTTAGACAATTATTTTTAATATTCAAGTTAAACTTTTTCAACTCAAATTCAATTCGAGTTAGATTGAAACCAAAGTTTAAATTAGGGATAGAAACACTTATTTGAATAACTACTTAACAAACTTTTAATGTTTTTATAATATTTCCAACATATGTTATTTTATATAATAATTTTATTCTTTCTAAATTTTTATAAAAAAAAAAATCAAATTATATTTTTATTAAAAAAGATATATAACTTTGTTTTTGTTTTTGTTTTGTTTTTGTTGTTTTTTTTTTTTTTTGTTATTTTAAAATTTTGTCCTACTTACTATTCAAAATTTGATATAAGTATATAAATTTTTTTTTATTAAAAAACATTCTACATGTATTTTGAATTATACAATCAGGGACTAACACAAGTTTAACTAGAGCTCGAAGAAATGAAGTTGGTTGAACTTGAATTAAATACCTCTGTTTAGAGGTTGGGCTAAACTTAAATTAATTATTTATTAATCCCTATTAAATTATTCAGATTAGCTATGAACCCACCAATTTGTCCAAGTTGTATGTTAACCATCCAATTTGTTCAAGTTATGACCCTAGTTAGAAAGCTTAGAGGTTGGGTTGAACTTAAATTAATTATTTATTTATCCCTATTAGATTATTTAGATCTGCTATGAACCCAACAATTTGTCCAAATTATGACCTTAGTTAGAAAGCTTAGAGGGAATAAAATAAATGAAAATTTGAAAATTTTTAAAATAGATTTAAAATTAATAAATTATTATTTTTATGTGTTTATTTAAATATATTGTAATTATTTTTACTCTTCAATGTAAATATTAAATAATTTTAAAATACATAGAATTTTAATTAATTTTAACTTTTTTTTTTTTTCATTTTCTTGTTCATGCAACCAACCGCAGTTACCTTTTAATGGCATCTTTGCAGACCGATTGCAACCAAAAAAGGGAAAAAATAGGTCCTAGGATGTGTTTGGAAGCCGCCTAATTTCAGCTTCAATTCTTCTTACTTTGCATACTCACAGAGGGGGTCTAACAAACAAAGCTCAGTCTCTTTTTCTTAAGCCTCTATTGCTTCGGCTAGTCCGGTGAACTGCGATCAGGTAAAACCATTTTCGTGCACGGTTGCACTAGAAGTAAAGTTTGTTGGGTTTCCGAGAAATTCAAAGAAAATATAAAAAAAATAACAAGGGAAGTTCTGTTTGGTTACAAGAAAACAAAGGATATACTAGACCCTCGCTCAATTGAGAAAAATTCTGTTTGGTTGTAGAGAAACCGAGGGAAAGAAATCTAAATTGTATACAACAATGCTCAATTAAAAAGTTCTATTTGGTTGCCAAAAAAAGAAAATGCAAGAAAAGAAAAGGAAAAAAAAAAGACTGTTTGATCGAGGAGGCACTATCCTTTTCTTTGCTTGTCCTATGCTTTTTGAGCAGCCAAATATAGGAATGTTTATATTGTTTTAGTCTCTAGAAAGTGGGGACTGAATTGAACTAAGGCAGGTGGTTGGATTAGGCTAGTTAAGTGAATATTCCCATTTTTGGGGTCCCTAAAAATGTAAAATTGAAATTCTGAATTGTATTTATATTTTATTTGAGGGGTTTTTTTCCTCATTTTCTCGGTAATCAAATGGAGTTCTTAGTCATTGACACCCTTCATGTTTGAAGCCCTAGAAAATCAATGTCATATCAGGTCACTCTATGGAAGGATGATTTATCATTTTGATTGAAACCAAAGAAATTCAAGGATGGTTTATCTAATGAACCATGGAATTTCAATATGTAACTGTACAACATCTACCATATCAAAATTTCTTTTTACACCTAATTTAAAGTTGTAACTCGATAAAAAAGAGGGCTATTTGGTTAAAGGGGTCAAAATAACCCCCATATTTGCAAATATAACCCACCGGTTAAAAAACAAAACAAAATTGTTGATTGAGACAAAAATGCCCTTCTTCTTTTTTCTCTCCAACACTTACAACTTCTCCTCTTCTGCTTCATTTACAGAATGACTCCTCATATTTTCCAAAAAAAAAATTCTCATCATTTTCTTCTACTTCATTATCTTCCTTTGGTGCACAAAAAGGAAAGCTCATATCCTTTTTCACTTCATTTATAGAACGAGTCTTCATCTTTCATTGTCTTCTTCTATTTCATTATCTTCCTTTGATGCACAAAACAAAAATCTCATCTTTCCTTCAAAAACCCTAGAAAATTTCTCATCTATCATTTCATCCTTTGTTTATTCTGAATCCTTAGAAAAATTGTTATTCTGTTTTTTTTCAAGTTATCTCATATTGTATCTTCAAGCACGAAGGAAACAATGAGTTCATTGAAGAGTGATTTGATAAAAAGATTAAAAAAAGTGACGAAAAAACAAAAATGCCAATTGCAAACAAAAGAAAAAAGTGAAGTAGAAGAAAGTGAAGCAAAGGAAAGCGAAGCTATTGAGCAAAAATCCCAATTACCAATAGAAGAGGCAAGTGATTCTGCTAAACCAGTGAGTGTAGTCTTCACATTTGATAAATTATTGAAATTTTTAGAGATGTTATACAATAATATTTGAGTATGGTTAAGTTTATTAATTAAATGTTTTTAAAAATTTAGGATTTATTGAATTGTATTCAAAGAATAAAATTGTTATATTTATATATATATATATATATATATATATATATATTTTTAGTTCTCCATTGTTATCAATTATGTATTTTGAGTGAATAAATTTAAGTTTGTTAGCTGATGTTTGAAAATATTTGGGAACTATTACAGTGTGTTGAAAAATAATAAATTGCATATTAATATTGTTTTAGTTTTTTGTATTATTATCAATCATGTGATTAGAGTGAATTAGATATATTTAATGTAATAGCATCTAATTATGGATAAGTTTGCAGAGAATTTATGAAATTTTAAGGATTTTTGGAAATTTTAGGGGTATTATACAATGGTGTTTGAGTAGGTCTATGTTCTTTACTTGATACTTTTAAAATAAAAACTATAGATTTATGTATTTTAAGAAAGAATTTTGCATAAAAATAAATAAAAGGATAGGAAGTTAATGAATTGTAATAGAGAAGCAACCAAGTATTTGAAAAAGAAAAAAAAAATAAAAAAATAATATATATATATATATATATATGAGAGGTAATAAGAAGTGTAAGGTAGACTTAAGAGAAAATATTGCAAAAAAATAAAATATAAATAAAGAACAAGAAGTTACATAAATTCTAGTGTAGAAGTAAAAAAGAATATTGAAAAAAAAACTTAAAGTGTGGTGAAAGGCAATGATATTCCTAGGGGGCTAATATAAAAAAAGAATATTGACATTGCAAGTTAACTTTCTAAACAAAAAAGGTTTCAACTCACAATGCTTTTTGATTGGGAAAATGAGAAATATGTCTTCGTAGCTATGTATATTGAGTTGGTAATACATATGTTTCAAAGAACATAAAATGTTAATTTATAGCTTAAACAATGGGTATGGCAATATTATTATAGAGAACTAAGAAAGGAGAGACAATTTAGAAATTTATGTTGCATTTGGTTTGGGATATGTTATTTATCATGTTATTATTATATATATTGATTTTTTTACTATATTTTTATTTTAAAATAGTTTAGTAAAATATTCAAATATGCTTATAATTAAGAAATATAAAAATATATTCACTTATGATGATTCATAGTATAATAAATTGTTGAGTCAATGAAAGCTCTAATATTGAAATATATTAATGGAAGAACACAAAATAAAACAAATACTTAAGATTTTAACATGGTACACCTAACCATGCTTACTTCCATATTTGAAAGATAATATTTCACTATACAATAAAAAATATTGTAAGGGACAAAAATAGATACATCTATTTCCCCACACTTTGTATGACTACTTGTATGACTACCCTGAACTGTTAGCCCTCTTACTCTACTGAGTGTTTTTCACTCTTCCTCACATTTCTATTCATAAAGTATAGTTCTCACAAATCAATTTTCCTCTCATAATACACCCGTGATATGTTTTAGAACTATTTTTTTACCTTGGACTGACCATCCTAACATCTGCATATCGTGCCTATTTATTAGATCTTATGTTCACCCTATAGATTTTAATATTTTTCAAGTAAGGACTCCTATGTACCTCTTGAGGAGGTAGGTCAACTTCAAGGAGCCAATCATTGGGTACCTAGATCCAATGTTTTCCCTCATTAGATCTGTTAGACATGTAATTCATTTCTTAATTTAGTTGTTCTTACTTATGTGACTCATCTTGTAAACCTTTATTTTCACTATCCATTGATCTAGTTGTTGCTTTATTAATATTATTTAGTGATGTTCTATTCTTTTTAGGCTTTATATTTATCTATAGAGATGGTGATTCTACTTTAAATTTCAATATCAAATAGACTCATTATCTCTTAAAAGCCCCTTTAAGGGTTGGTTGCTATATATTTCATTTGTATTATTGTAATATCAATGTAGTTGAATTTTATTATCACTTTGAAGTTTAGTTGTTACTTATTAATGCTTTTTGCAATTTTTTGAGTCTTATTCATGAATAAAGATAAGATAAGCAATATAAATGACAAATAAATGAAAAAAAGTAATTATACTATTAACAATTATAAATACAATATTTAGAATATTGTAAATAATAGCCTAAATAATAATAGGAATAAATAAAAGAAAAATAGTAAAATTGGAATTGTAGAAAAAGATAAAAATAAAAAAATAAAATGGCAATATAAGCATTTTTGGACAATGAAGTGGTCAAATATCCTTCAAAGAGTTTAATTAAAATTCAAAGGTTAGTGAAGGCAAAATGTGAAGGCTTGAATATTACATTACTCTAAATCTTCAATATGGGAACACCAAAATTAAATGACACTGGGAAATGAGTGTGAAAGTGACATCAAGTCATAAATAATTTAGAGTACATTTGGGGGTGATTCTAAAAAGCTCTTTTAACATTTTTAACACTTAAAATTTTTTATCTTTCAAGTTATAGAAGAGTAAGAAATGCTTCCAAAATTACTACCATTCTTCTTACTTTTGTAGCTTCAAACTCAACCAAGTCAAACTCATAACCCCTCAACCTGTTTATTAGTTGCCTTCAATCTGAAGAAGGCAGCAGAGGATTTGCTTCCCCTAGAATATGGATGTGGTTCTTGTTCTTTACTGCTTTCCCAATTCTTTCATGGCTTTCAGTGTAGGCAAAGCCAGGAAGAAGTATGTATTTTTTCTTTTGATTTTGATTTCATTATAATTAATTATTAACCCAAAAAAATATTTTCTTGATTTTTTATTCCAGTTAATTTTCTGATTTTTGGTTAATTTTTTGTTGTGGTTTTTTTTTTCTTTTTTTTTTCTTAGGTACAAGGTGTTTTACCCCAATCTCTATATATGCTTTGGAATCTAAAAACAAGGATGCCAAGCTCTTCAATTGTGTCTAGATTTGATTCCTTTCTTAAGATTTGTTTGAATAGCAAAAATTAGCAAAAGGAAAAAACTAGAAAATATCCCAGAAAGGACTTTTAAAAAGTTTAATGTTCTAAAAATAAAAAATAAAAAATTTATTTTTTGACATAAGTATGAATATAATTAAAAAAAAAAAATAGTATAGATATCATCATGTCTATTGAATTTGATTAGATGCAATATCTTTTTTGGGTTAAGATCACACATAGATTTTTCTATGTATGGATGACTGATGATTAGAAAAAATAAATGTTTTGCATTTTTTTTTTTCCAGAAAGGGCATCAGGAATAAATGTAAGGTTTGATTGATTATTTGTTTCCATTTCAATGTTAGGTAGGAATGAAAATGATAATGGAAAAAGAAATAAATTTGCAACAATTATGTACACATAATTTAAAATAATTTTTATTTTTATTTTTAAAAAATTCTCAAATCAAACATCGTTTAGAATATTATTTTATTTTTATTTAGAAAAAAAAACATCTTTTGAGAGGTCTTTTACTAAATAATAAAAGTTTGTTTGATAGTGTGATAAATAAATTAAACAAAAAAATAATAATGTACTGGATCCATTAATAAGTCTAATAGTTTTTTAAATTAATTTAAAAATCTAATAATAAACTAATAAATACAAAAAATCTATGGATAAAAACTAGTTTAGAATGATTTTATTGTATTTTTTTTCACAAAATAATATTTTTTTTCAATTTTTTCACTAGCTAGATTGAATTTCAAATTAAGTAAAAATTTGTATTGAATTTATTAATGAGTTTAATAAATTTTTAATATATATATATAATCACTACGAGATAATAGACTATTAAATGAATCAATATAAAATAAAAGATTCGTTAAATGTAAAGTCGTTACTATTTCCTTTATACATAAAACTATATTTTATGAATTTTCTCACTAGATAAATAAATTTAAATTAAGTTAAACATAATAAACACTTTCAATTCTTTAATGAATATTTTAATTTTTAAGAACAATTTAGAATTCCAAAAAATTGATTAATTAGTTATAGACTAGATAAAAAAAATTTAGAATACACTATTACTAATTAAGTATTAAATATGTATATGTAATGAAAAACTTATGTATGTATACCTTAAAAATTAAAATTTATTTATTTTTAAATCCATTTAAAATAAAATCATACTAGCAATTATTATTATTATTATTATTATTATTATTATTAATTTTTTATAAAATAAATTAATTATGCTTTTGTGAGGATAAGGATATTAATATTCATATTTTTATGATATTTATAATTATAAAAAGTGAACTGGGCCTAGTCCCAAATATTTCTCTTCCTATAAATGCGATAAGGAATATAAATATATGATTTTATTTGAATATTAATATTAATATTTTATTAAAAATTATTCCTTGGTTTGGATGTTGGCCACTCATAGTGGCAAGACAAGAGGATCAAAATTGAAAATCAAGGCTAAGAAATGAAAACTACCGCCTGAATAAAGGAAATACAAGTTTACAAATAAGCTACCTTGCTTAAAACCAACCTTCATCTCCCTTGTATAAAGTCATTTCCACACTAACTCCACAAGAGGGTAGGAAGCAAAATTAGAAATTGGAGCAAGGAGCACAACTTAATGGCGAGGTTGGTGGAAGCTTTTCTCAACTTTACCAACCAATTGAAATAGTTGTCAATCTTTTTTTGGCATGGAAAATACTTGGCAAGGAGGCTAAGGTAGCTGGAGCATGTGGCAGCCCATAGTTGGATAATGTAACAACCATTAGTTGGATGATGTGACAACTATGGAGTGTAAAATTAGCAACCAATACATGAAAAATATAATGGCTATGTGGACCCCGTATTTCAGCTCATGCGTTTTCCCACTCGATGGCTTTATAGATCGATTTTTATTTTGAAAAATGATTTATTGTTATTTTTTTTTAGAAAAATGACTTAGAGTCGCCACTTATTTTTGTTTTATCTTTAAAAGGGTAAACAAAATAAGAAAGAAAACCCTAAGTGTGACTCCTTATTTTGGAAAAGGTGGTCTATGAAAAACCGGATCAGGTTCGAGGGTCAGGTTACTTATCGGGAAGGTACGGTAAAGACCGTAGCACCCCTCTAAGTCCTTAAAAATGGGTCTCTACTAATGAGATAGAGCAAGCATGACAATTGATTAATCGAGCATGGATACCAAAGGAATGTCACTCAAAACAAAATAATTGAATGAACAAGAGAGGGAAAGAATGTACCCAAGTGATGAACCGGTTTACTTCAAGGGAAACAAATGTTAGCAATCAAACACAGAATAATTGCATGCATGTCATAGAGTCGAATAGAGTAAATCAATCATGTATAGTAATCAAATCAATCAATTAATCAATCACATATGTCGGGCCCCCACCAAAACCCAATTTGTTTTGCATGAATTAATATCACAGATTCAATTATTATGGAATTGTAAAAAATTCATTCATGCTTATTAAAATCAAGAAGAGCGGAAGATTGTTTGAAAACCAGAGTGGAATTAAAAATATTTGAAAGAAAATTGGATTTTTGAAATTTATTTGAAAAATTGGAGTTTCGAAGATTACTTGAAAATTAGAGTTTTGAAAATTAAATTTAAGAATTAGAATTTTGAATATTAAATTTACAAGAAATTTGATTTTGGATATTGAATTTGAAAAAAATCAGAATTTTGGAAATTAAATTTAAAAGGAGTGAAATTTTGAAAATTAAATAGAAGAATTTGAATTTTGGAAATTAAATTTGAAGGAAATCGTCCGAAAATTAAATGTGAAAGAAATTGGAGTTTTAAAAATTAAATTTAGGAAATTAAATTTAAAAGAAATTGATTTTGGAAATTAAATGTGAAAGAAATCAGAATTTTGGAAATTAAATTTGAAAGAAATGAAATTTTGGAAATTAAATTGAAGAATTTGAATTTTGGAGATTAAATTTGAAGGAAATCGGAATTCCGGAAATTAAATTTGAAAGAAATTGGAGTTTTAAAAATCAAATTTAGGAAATAGAATTTTGGAAATTAAATTTAAAAGAAATTGAAAATTTGAAAGTTAAATTTGAAAGAAATCAGAATTTTGGAAATTAAATTTGAAAGAAATTGGAATTTTGGAAATTATTTGAGAGTTTGGAGTTTTTTTTTTAAATTATTTGAAAAATAAATAAATAAATAAATAATTGAAAATATGAATAGGGAATTAAGAAAGAAATGAGGGCCACTGAATTATGGCTCAAAGCTTTTCCGAACCTTCATTTTCATAGTCAGAGAACGCCCCAATCCCAACACTTCTTCCATCAGATTATGACAATTTTAAAGCTCTAAACACATGCACAATTTTAATTTTTATAAGACATTGTTATTGGTGATATTAGTTGTAGGGTGAGACGTGGAGAATCATGGCAAAATCACAAAAGCAAAAATAATAGTATAATGGATGGGTTGAAGGAATCATACGAGTCACCCACTTTACACTTTCCAAGAATTCTATACAAGTCACTTCCATTGGAAATTTTTTATTATTATTATGATGTCACCTAAAATAAGCCTAGGCATCACGTTTAATTGCAGGAGCATAAACAAAGACCTCATTGACTCTTAACCGCTCCACAAATTGATCAGGCACAAACTTAAATGGGTACCATAGTTTTCATGAACTCAGATCAAATTAACACTGAAAATAACATTAAGGCATGCATGAAAAAAAAAAAAAAAAAGAGAACGGTACCAACGATAGAAGATGTGGGAAACCAAAGAAAGAGCCACCAATCCGTTTATGGGTTTTTAAATCGAAGAAAAACCCATGAATAACCCCCATGAAAATTAGAGGGAGTGATGCTTGAACCCGAATGCAGAGTTATTTGAGAAGAAGAGTGAAGGTGGCTTATGTCGTTATTGCAGTGGTGTCTTGCCCCTCCAGTGGAATATGGAATTTTTTTAAAAAAACAGTCTTACAGTTCCCGTCTTCACCCTTCCCACTGGTATCCTATTTTCTACAACCTTTTTTTTTTTTTTTTTTTTTTTTTTTCTGAATCACCTTTCGGACTTTTCCCTCTTTTAGTTCAGCTCCTTCGGACCACTCCCTACAACTCTCTATTCCAATCTCTCTTTCTTAATCCCTCCAAAATGAATTGCCCATGGACCAAAAAAAAAAAAAAAAACTTCTCCCCTCCCTCTAGAACTGAAAATCTCCTCAAATCTTCACCCGTGAACCACCCTCTTCCTCTCTTGCTTGCTCTGTTTTTTTTTTTTTTTTTCTCAGGTCCTCCCCCCAAAAAAAATATCTCTATGGAAAACCCTGTTCCAACCATCATCCATCTGCTCTCCTGCTACCACCATAGCAAGTCACGTCTCAACCACCACATCCATGCATGCTCGGCTCATCCAGAAACCGGCCCCCACTCAAAAAAAAAAATCCCATGTTCACCCAGTTCTCGGGTAGCCTAAAAAAAAAAAAAGTCTACAGGCTAGCAAAAATGTGATATATATATATACCAAAAAAGAAGGAAAATATTTAAAAAATACATTAAACCCAAAATTAAGGACTTGGGAATAAAATTGAGTAAATGGATGAAACTAGAATTAGATATTAAATATGAATGCCTAAGTTTAGGCACACAAAATGTACTTATTTGGTTCCAATCATTGATTATTGTTATCATGGTAGCCAAATCTCATACTTTTGACTAAAAATCATATGTTACATGAGAGAACCAAACATATTGATGTTAGAATGCATTTTATTAGAGATGTGATTGAACAAGGTACTAATGTAATGAAAAAGATCCCTATAGTTGATAATTTTATAGATATGATGGCTAAGCTTATTTCTATGATTAAGTTCATGCATTGCTTAGACTTAATTGGTATTGACATTACTTGAAGTCCCCTTAAGGGTGCATAAGAGAAAAGTAACATAGAAGACTTTTGAGTTTATTTGAATGTTGAGAATTTGAGTCAATGTGGAGATTGTTGAAAAATATTTCAAATTGTTTTGAGTCAATTTATAAGTCTTTAATATTTTCCTATTATGATATATTTATATAAGAGATTTTTCTTTTATTATAAAGGAAATATCATATTATAAGATTTTTCTTTTAGGAATAGTTATCTTTGATAATTACACAATTAATTCTCTATGGAATATTCTTATATAATCAAGAAAATAAAGGAAGAGATTTTGATTTTAAAAAAGAGAGAATTTTGTTTTAGGGGTAGATGGGCCCCCAAATTAACAAAAGGTCCATATAACTCTTCAAATTGAGTTGAAGGATATGAAATAGTAACGGACAAATATACCCTTTAAGAACACATATAAAATATTTTATAAAATTAAGTTAAATAATTTTTTTTTCAATAATTTTTTTTTTCAAAAATACTAAATTAAATAAAAGTGGTTCTCAAAAATATTAAATTAATTTTTTTTTTCAAAAATATTAAATTAAATAATTTTTTTTCAAAAATATTAAATTAAATAAAACTATTTAAAAAAATATTAAATTAAATAATTTTTTAAAATATTAAATTAAATAAATTTATTTTTAAAAAATATTAAATTAAATAAAAGTATTTTTAAAAAATATTAAATTACATAAAAGTATTTTTTTAAAATATTAAATTAAATCAAAAATATTTTTTAAAAATATTAAATTAAATAAAAGTATTTTTCAAAAATATTAATTTTTTTCTCAAAATCAACAAAGGGCATTTTTGGAAATACTGAAGGATAATATCCTTCAACTCAATTTCCATACTTTCATTGAGTCTTGGGCTCAATTTGAAGAGTTACACGGACCTTTTGTTAATTTGGGGGCCCATCTAACCCTAAAACATAATTCTCCCTTTAAAAAAAGTCCATTTTTAGTGTAATCATGAGATTTGAGAGCTTTAGGATTGTAATCTTCTTTAATAATAGTGGAAGTTCTTTTTCGTTTTCATAGATAAATGTAGGTTTTAGGCCAAACCACATAAATCGTCCTACTTTATAAGTTTTCTATTTTTGTTCTTTTATTTCTTCTCCTTATTATTGTTATTTGCTAGTGGTTTTTCCATAACATATTACGATAGCAATTAAAATAGTAGTAAAGGTATGTGCAAAGAGAAACATTTTTTCACTTTTAGCTAAGATGTACTTATTAAGAGTGATCCACCAGTAAACTTGTAATGCAGTATGATAATAAATACACTTCTTATCAATATCATAATTTTAGGTTAATAGAAGCATAAGAAATTTTCATAATATGTTTCTATAGAAACATGTTTTCATCATCATCAACATGTTTTCTTAGAAGTATGAATCTAGTAAGTGATTACAAAGGAAACACCATAAAAAAAAAACAAAAAGCAAAATAATAAAGAAAATTATAAAATTAAAATATAGACACCTAACATTGGATTCAAGTATTGAAAACAGAAACAAAGCCATTGGAAAACCAAAAAAACAATAGAAAGGATTAAAAAATATAATTGACAAAAAGCTTGGAAACAAAAATTGATGAGTTGATATTAAAGGAAAAATATGTTGTATATGACTTTTTGCAATCTATGAATAGTACATATGATGAGATGATGGACCATATCAGAATTAAAATTCTGACATTAATATAATAGTACAAAAAGAACTAGAAAATCATTATCCATTATAAAGCTAATTGTAACCATCTTTAAAAGTATAGAAAGCATAGCATTCGTATATTGTGAAATTGATCCACTCTATCTTCTTTCTTATCAAACATAGAAGTTGTTTATTTTCCCTACAAATAATCAAATAAAAATTTATTATTTGAAATCCACTATAGAAAAAGACTAACATTAGGCTTGAATAATAATTTTCAATAGTTGAAACCTTCAAGCAAACAATTTATATCAATGTTAAAAATATCATTAGAATGTGCTAGAAAGAGGATAAATATGCTTATAAATGTTTAAATAAATGTATAGAACTCCTATATAGATATATGCAATATAAGTGTTAAATTAATCAAGGTAAACATCCTCATTAGTATCATAAAAAAATTTCAGGTACAAAAACTACTGAAATACCTGATCCATGAACTCCAATTGCAAAACTTGTGATGCTTTTGTAGCTTGGTGAAGTTCTGGTACAAATAAAAACAAATATATAAATTATAAACAAATCATAGAAGTCCTTTAAAAATTGGTTGTAAAGAATAGATGATAAATATATATGATGGACAGTACATAGAAAACTAAGATATCAAAGATAGAATGATAAACTCAATCTATCTCCTATACTATACATCCATAATCTACAACTTTCAATATGAATCTCCAAAACATAATTGAAGTTTTGTAATCATCATTGTTATAGCTTTTCACTTTGGCTTGGTAGTGATTACATATAGAAAAAATATACTTATTAAATTTTTTTTTTCCAAAAAATGTTGAAACAATTGTAAAATAACTTTATTAATTTAGCGTATAAGTACCTATTAATGATTGTAAGAATGATTCAACACACAATTACCAATTCAATTTTTTTTTATAAATAAAGATAGAACAATTGTAAATACATTGGCTTGATAGTGATTACATCTATAAATATATATATATATATTTTCCAAATATGTTGAAACAATTGTAAAATAACTTTATCCATTTAGCATATAAGTACCTATTAATGATTGTAAGCAAGATTTGACACACAATTACCAATTATTTTTTTTAAACAAAGATAGAAAATGTGAATAAAGGTAACACAATAACTTTATGAAAGAGTTGCAAAATTATATATAATGCCAAATTGTTAGATTATTAAGTTAGGTAATTGCTAACATGTTGAAACTCCTTTTAAAGAGACTTCACCTTCAGGATGAGGTTCATATACTTCATTTGATGTTGTAAAAATTATAAATATATAGAACCTAGAGATATGTGAATACTCTAAGACCTTATGCTAAAAAATTTAATAGATTATGACATGCATATATATGCTAGCAAATATATTAGGGTATGAATACTATCAATAAGCACACAAATTATGGTCAAAAGAAGGAAGGAAAATGGGAATAAAGAAGATATTTTTCTCATCATAAATCCTTTAGATGCAAATGTAATGCATAGATGTCAATCAAGGATATGATATCAGTAATCCAACTGTAGTTATTGCTTGTTTTGGGAATGGTCCTCACGGAGTTCAAGTACCTTAAAAAATAAAAAGAATGATACTTTGATTACCTTGAACAAAAATATCTGAGAAGAGAATTGAGTAAATGGTTATACCAATTAAGTAGTTTATGCTTCTTATTCAACTTATTATTCTATTGCACATGAGAATAAATAAAAAAAAAATTAGTATTGCCAATAAAGTTTAAAAATTTATAAACAAATCAATTAAAAAATTATAAACAATAAAAAGATGAAAAAAAAAATGAGATATGAATCATAAACCTGAACAACGAAGGTTATATATATGGACACTATAAGGAGCTTCTAAGTTGGTGATATAGTTGAACCAACTTTTCTCATATGCTTCAAAGATGCAAAACTTGTGAGCATTTGTCTCTAGAATAGTGACTAATGGTCAAACAAGACTAAATATTGTCCTTTTGGTATTAGTCATAGTACTAAATTGATTTCAATATAATAATTGATTAAGCCCAGTATCTTTACAATCAATAATTGATTATTACAAACATGATACTAAATAATTACCAAACTTTGATTTCTTTTAACAAAAAACCTGGTTCACTATTCACTTCTAAGTGTAATCCATGAATATAATAAAGAAAGAAAAAAAAAATAGTAAAAAGAGTATTATTCATGCAAGCAAGTTCACTATTGTACAAGTAAGAAACTCTTGCTTGATTGATTACAAAAAAATAGACATGAAGTAACAAATGGAAAGAGAGCAAACCCAAAATATTTTGCAAGAGGCTCACCTCAATTAAAGAAGGCATGATTCCTCTACACAATACCCATGCGGTACCTTTTAATATAAAAGGAGTATGAGATAAACAAAAAGGTCAACTTTGAAAAATTATTGATAACTAATTTAAAAAGATAGTAGCAAGATGTCCAAACCATGTCAAATTAAATACTTCTTCTAACTTTCTAGACAAATATAGAACTTGACAATGTTCCCTACAAATAATAGCAAAGCCATTTAAGGGCATGTCAATAGTGAATAAAATTACACAATTGAGGAAAAGGTTGATTTTTTTTTTTTTATCCTTACTGAAAGTGAACTTAGGGTCCAATAGTAGTTTTAAAGAGTTGAAACTCATAGACAAACACCACTTACAAGTCTACTAAATATAATTGAAGCTTGGAAAATAGACCGTATACATAAGACATGAATCTCAAGTAATGTCCAACTAACTTCATAATTAAATTGCCAAATTACTCAAGAAAGCAATATCAAATCAATGATACTTATGCTGTTGTAAAGATTAATGGTTATTTCTCACACTCTAAAAAGAAATTTGAAAATATTAAATTATTTCAGTAATGAAACGTGTTATAAATATTAATACATGATGTTTATTAGTAGTGGCATTAGAGGTATGTTAATGGAATACTAACGATAATAGGTTGGGCATTTCACTCATGATATAATTGTTAAAAAGTTAGTGAAGTCAATTACCACGATAAAATAAGAATGATTATCATAATAGTTATAATAACAATCAAAGAATCATAACAAGATCAATTAATCACTTGAATTGAAATCCAACAAAGCACCAAAGCGAGAATTATCAAACTTTATCAACATCAAAGTTTCAGCTCCAAGGCAATTAAAGATTACCTAATATATAGTTGAACATCTATTACAAATTGTATGTCATGCAATTACCACATTGTTCTATTGTCTATAAGAACAAAAAGATAAGATTTATAAATAGAGTCCAACAATTTCTTAGAAATGGATTGTGTTGAAAATGAAAACTTGAATGATAAAGACATTATATATGAACTTTGGATAACAAGTAAAGAGGGTAGAGAAGAAAGAGTATGATGCAAGTGATGGGTGTTTACCTTAGCACTAGCCCTTGGTAGTTTGTCAATAAATAGGTTGAGCATAGACTATATTTTGCATCCTAACCATCACCATTTATGCATTAACTTGAAAGGTATCATATCTGTCATAAAATACTTGGTTTAAAAATCTTCCAAATATAAGCATGCATGGACGAAGAAGATCATTTAAGAAAACATGTCTGATTTCTCAACCTACAAAGCTGTAGTATTTTTTAGGAATGGGAAAGAGGATGCTACAAATTGCCTTCTAATAAAAATAAAGATGATGAGAAAGACTCATTTTCATCATTTTTTGTTTTTGTATTTCATGGTATTTTAATTAAAACATGAAGAATCTTGAGATTAGGAAGGTGGATAGATTGACAAGCAACTTAGTAAGATGTGCTCCTCACTCAACTTGTTGGTATCTTATTACATATGAAAAAAAAAAATCATCTCCAAATAGACTAACAATTTTTAATAAATTAAATAGAAAGTAATCAATAAAAAATCAAAATATTTTAACACATGTACATATAAGCATATAGTATATGAAAATCAAACAAGGTGATTTTTTTCTTTATATGTCTTAATTCATTTTAGAATCAAAAAATAAAATTGTAAAAAAAGTAGAACATTGTTAGAAGATTGATTGTAAAATAATTCAAAAAATAGAGCCAATAGAAACAAGATAAATATAGGATTACTGACATGAAACATATAACAAAAGACACACTTGAATTAAGGAGACTATGTGTGGTTTATTAATCAATCATGCTCAGGCCAATCTTCACTTTTTCCTTTTGGCATTCTTAATAAGTGGCAAGAGTAGTAGATTATGAGTTTCTATAGAGTGCTCATGGGTTCCTTCTAGTAGTGATTTTAATTCAGGGCATTCAGCAATTTGAAGTTGCCTATCTAGTCTAATAAAGTTGCAAAACCATAATACTTATACTTCTTAGAATTTCCAAAATGGTTACATGTTGAAACCCCAATTGTATTGACAGCTTCTAAAGCTTCAAGGGTAGTGAGGCACTAAAGCACTTGAGTTGAATACTTTATGCTATCACACTTCTAAATTTTCAACAACTTAGAGAGAAGTTAAGTGTGGCAGCAACTAAGAGAGGCATTGGTCCATGAAAAATCCTCACTTTCCTCTTTTGCTTTAACTTGGCAACAAGTACATTTGCAATAAAATAATTAATACATATGACAAGTAAACAACATTATAGAAAATAGAGTATAATGCTCTTAACACATTGATAGTAAAATAACAATACAACGTTCAAAATAGGAAACATGTTAGAATTGCAAGCAATACACCTGATTTGAAAGAAAACAAAAATTTTGAATGCTACTAAATTCTTTAGCCATGTAGTAGATATGAATTTCTTAGACACGAGAAATGTTTGTGCCAAGGGATAATCACAAGATTCTTGAGTAAGACAAAATATGTTATAAAATAGTAGTTCAGTCAACCCTAACATTTTCCCAACCTCTTACAATGCAAGACTTAAAGTAATATCATCAGTTTGGTCTTTAATTACTAATTAATTGAGGATGCAAACTTTTCAAATTAATCATCTAAGTCCTTTTTTATCTATATGCTAATACATACAAAAATTACCATATAGAATGTAAACAGAGCATATTGATAAAAACAAAACCATAACAAATTAGAAGAAAGATTGGGATTTCAAACCTGAACTAACTCTATATTAGTCCAATCTTCACCAAATATCAATATCTAGAACTAAAGATTATTAGGCCAATCTTCACCTATTTCCCTTTTAAGTCTTTCTAATATACATGGATGATAAAAAATCACAAGTGTCTGTAGGGATATGAAGGAACCAATCTCTTGTGACAATGATGTGAATCCGAGGTAGCTGTTAATTTTAGTGTATGTAAGTGAAGTAAGAATGCTTATCAAATCTAGTATTGTTGCCAAAATGGAGAAGTCTTAAATTGTGGGTGTCAACAGAGGTTTGGGTGAACCATCTAGTTTGAAAGTGATGTCAATTCAAGACAACAATTTGAAAGCCCAAAGTGGTATCAGAATACTACCACAGAGTTCCTTACTTTCCAATTACTTTTGAGAAGTTGTTGAAACCACGTCATTATTCGGTTTTGCTTTGACCTGAAAACAATTATATCTTCAATAAAATAATTACTCTAATAAAGCTCTTGAACATATAGAATGCAAACATGAAGTAACAAGAGGATACATTGACCATAACCATTAAAGTAAAAGCACTAAAAACTTATGTAGTCTTCAAGAGGAGTGAGGGGGTTAGAATTGAAAACATCATACCTGAATTTAATAGAAACCAAAAGTTCTAAGCATAATCAGATGACTTAGCCATCTTGAAAATGTGAATAAATGCAAGCTTTTTAAGAAAGGTGATATCTACAAGAAAATATTACAATCAAATCAAGTTGTTTCCTAAACTCGAGAATGAAAAAAAACTTAAAAAATTACGGTGGAAGTTCGCATTAGCTGCATAAACATATATAAACACAGAGCAAAGGGAAGGAAAGCAATGTAAAACTTTTCCTTTCATGTGTATTGATGGATGAGAATCAGGTAAAAAAAATACAACATTCTTATAACATTGACCACAAAGTAATATAAAAAAAACGAAGTTATTGAAAGCAAGAAGAGGGTTTGGATCATGAACTTGAAGTACATTATAGATGGCATTATCAAAGATCTCTTCAATTCTTCATGAATTAGCAACAAATATCTAGTCAATATCGGGAACATGGGAATGTCGAGGGCACATACTTCTAGCAATGATTTATATTCAAGGTAGATAATGACTTGGAGCTCATTAAGAGTTCTGAAGTTGCCATGGAAGAGACAACTCAAGCTTTTAAGTCCTTAGGATTATCCTTACTGTGTATTAAATGAAGCTTTTTTCGATATTTATTGTAAGGTCTCCATAGTGATGAAATGTAGAATTTGTTGATATAGAGACCTAGTTTATAGAAACCCTCAATTCCACTATTCAAGGAAGGTTGTGCCCAAGCCCCACAATCATCCATTTTTGCATTGATTTGAGAACATTATATCTGCAGTAAAATTGCTAGCTGACAATATTTTGAAACATGAAGAATGCCAATACAAAATAACTTGAACAAAATAGTTCTTATGCTACCTACTGATTAACACAATAACAAGCATGATTTCAAGGGAAAAGAAATAGCTAAATTATGATACATAACAATAGAGAGCACTGACATAATAGGTTTGTTTTAGTGATATTTTTAAAAAATAATTAATAGAACAGTTGATACACACAAAGCAAATACAAGGGAAGTAGTTAAGAAATTTTCTGCTCTACAAGTTGCATCTTTCTCAATCCAGTTACCGTCTTATCATATAAAAAAAATTAAGAAATATAATCACAACATGTATGATGCTCTCAATAAACAAATAGCAGGCAGAGATGACTTAAAATACAAGGCAAAAATGTTTTTTGCTTTAGCCATCTAGTAGATATGAATTTCTAGGCCATAAGAAAATTTTAGGTCAATCTAAAACTTTTTATTGTGATTTTAATTGGAGGAATGGAAGAATGCAGGAACTCGTTTTAAGATGGACCAAAGAATAATCACAAACTTCTAAAGTGCAGTTAAATTTTCCAAAAAAAAATAATTAATTCAACTTTTGAATGTAAAATTTAAATTGATTTGAAGACAAAAAAAATATTCAAACTTACTTGTTTAAGCATTTTATCAAATGGATAAGGTGTGAACATAAAAAAAAATATATATATATATATTAGTTTTGTTTTATATGCTAATGTAATTGCAATAAACTTTTGTTCAACGACATGGATGCTATTATTTTAGGAACAGTGTGCTTAATGACCCTCAAGAATTTTTTGCCCTTACTTGTAAATAGACTAATAATGTCTTATTTCATTTAATCTAGTTCTTTATTCCATTCTCTACAAGAAATTTTAGCCCTTATTAATAAATGAATGGAATATTGCATGGGTGTAGAAAAAAATAAAAATGGTTTGACGCTTATCTTGTTGAAACCAAAAATTTATGAACCTCAAGATCATCTGAGACATTAGTTATCCTAGAGAATTCTCTTTTAATCACCATGACAAATAAGGTGCACTAGTAATGGTATAGAAATAGTGATAAGAAAAACAAAAAAATCTAAAATTCTACATTAGAAACAGGGTCCTCATATGTGGCCAATCTTCATTCGATATCTTTTGATATATTGAGAATGCTCCATTAGTTTCTTTTCAACTTGTCATGGTGTAAGTAGTTCCGAGGATTGCTTATGAGGTGGAAGCAAATTAATGAGAAATGATTTCAAGTGTGAGAAAATCAAGGCTATGCTTAAATGAGAAAAACACCTAAGAGGGGGGTGAATTGGATTTTTCAAAAACTTTTTTAACACAACAAATTCAAGCACAATATAATAAAAAATAAAGAGATAGAGTTAGAGATTTTAAATTTGGATTTTATAGTGGTTCGGCATTTCCTTGCCTACGTCCACTCTCCTAAATCTCATAACCAAGTGAGGGTTCCACTAACTTGAAGCTTCAACACAGCTTTCAATATCCTTTACACTTGGATTCTGGCTCCAATGAACTCTTACATAATCTCTTCAAGATTCAAACCTCTTGAAGGCTTTAACACTTAATTTTTACAAGAATGAATGCCTCAACCTAGCTCAATGATAGCTCAAATATAAATCAAAGCTAGGATGACTCACAAAGGTGCACTAAAAGATATGCAAGTGAGGATTTAATGCACTAAGAAAGAAATGAGAGCTTTTAAGGCAAGAACAAGTGTGTATACAATTGATTGCAAATGTTCTCTATGTCATAAATAAAGTGGAGCTCTCAATTTATAGGTTTCTAAGCTCAGGAGCCAAAAAGAGCAAAAAACAGCCTTAATCGGTCAAGTTGGGGGTCGACCAGTTCACTAGATGTTGGAGCATTTAATGCTTTGGTAGGTTACTGTTGCCTCGATCGGACCTCGACCAGAGGTTGATTAGGAAGGAAAGTACCTCGACCGAGGAGGGAAGGTTACTGGATGAGAGAGAGTGTTTTTGACACTCCTCGATCAGATCTTGGCCGGACAAGGGCAACCGATCGACTGGTTCCCTAGTTGGTTGAGCTGGTTGGCCTGTGCCTCGACCGGTTCACCCTTTTGGCCCCGAAAACCTATATTTTTCAATTCTTTTCCTTTCTAACACTTAGGCAAGGTCTTTAGGTAAATTAATATGCCAATTTTGAAATGTTTTGCCTAAGGTACATTTGATAAAACTCGGGTTTTAATGAAATCGTAATTTTAAGGAATAAACAGAGTTTTCAAATATGCATGAAAAGATATGTAAAACCTAAGTGCACCCATGTATTCATCTTACATTTGTTTCCTATGATCAAAATTCTTCCAAAAGTCTCGATCTTATATCCATTTGGTCCTTTGATGAATTTCCAAATTTATACCTAAGATTCTTTACCATTCAAACCAATTAGTCACTTAACCATGATTTGTTATCATCAAAACCTGATTAGGATGGGCTAACAAAGTGCTTAAATGTTTCTTTGGGCTTCTCTGTATAAAAGCATGCCTTGTGTTATTGATGATCACAAGTCGGGTCTTCTCGCCCAAAATGCCTGCATGCAGCAACAATCTCAATAGTGAGGAACACATAAGCTAGTGTTTATATTGTTGTGGGCATGTAGATAGGTGATATGAGTTTACCTTTTCAATCTGTGAGCCAATTCTACTAGGAAGACCTTATCTTGGTCTTCCCAAATTATTAAGATAGGTTGCATAACAAGTAAAGGCAATTTGTAACATAACAAAAATGATATAAGGATAATTAGTGGATTGTAAACTGGATGAATCAAAATTCAACCTGTGAGATCTTGGGTAGCTCTAAAAGTTTCTGGTCTTTAGGAATAGCTTAGATCAAATCTTTATTCTCTTATACAAATTCTATGCACATTAGCTGCCAGTCTTTTGTCTGTATAAGAAAACAAATCTATCAAATAACCAATAATAATAATAATAATAAACTTGAATTTTAATCACTCAATTGTGATCAAATTTTGTGAACCGTTAAAAAAAACATTTTGAATTATTCTAAAAAAAAACACCAAAGGAAATGTGATATCCAAAGAACTTGAATGAAATTATTGAGAAAGCAAAAAAATGTAATATCTAAAGAAAATGAACATAAATAATTTCATATAGATATTGAATAAAAATAAAGTCATAAGAAAATGCGAAGAAATGAGAATTCCATACTTGAAATGGTTCTCCTTATTGACAGAATCTTCACCAAGTATGGCCTTTGTATTCTTGGGAAAGTATTCACCTGTTTCCCTTTGGTATCTTGCGAGTAGGTGCATATAATGAAAGATTTTCTATGTGGAACACATCTCTTCCGAAGTGATGTCGATTCAGTGCAATCACCAATAGGAAGGTCTATAAGTGAGTTAAAGCTACCTTTCGAGTGCAGTAATGTTGCAAAACAAGAGTAGTGTTCAATTTGAGTTTGGATTATATCATCTGTGCATCCAATAGATAGAGACTTCAATGAAGAAGTAGAGACAAAGCATTAATTGACATAGCACCTCAGCTCACTAAGAGATGTGAGGTCGTCTATCTAATTTGATGAAACTACTAAACTAAAACATTTAAGTTATGTTTGGTTCCCTAAAAGTATTAAGAAAAAAAATATGTTAAGGAAAATGATTTTCTCATATTTGGTTGTCTTTTGAAAATAACCAAAGAAAATCAAATATAATTAAAATTAATTAGAAATTTACACATTTTTCAAATGATTTAATCTTTATATTGAAGAGTTAAAAAAAAGTGAAGTGAGTTTGAAGTAGCATACAAAAATAATTTATTGACTTTCACTTTTTTTTCCTTCCACTTTTCCTCTCTATTTTGTTTTCCTCACATTTTCCCTCAAATTTTCTAAGAACCAAACAGAGCTTAAATGATTTTTTTAAGAATATTTGGAACAGTGACATGATAAAGCAAACCCCACACTCATTATCAACAGAAGCTGCTAAACTACAAGTCTACAACATAGATGAAGTGTTGAATTCATTAACACTATTCTCTATTTTGCATTTACTCGACAATTATTGCTCTAATAAAACATTTATACTACATTAATGGCTAAATGTAAAAGAGAGCAAAATTTCTTTTGTATCAGGCATCTAGTAAATACGAATGTTTGGACCATGTGAAATTTTCAAGCCAACCTAAAGTCGTTTCCTTTTGGGATCCTTTGGCCATTAAGTCAATGGTAAGCTTCTTAAGAAAGGAAGACTCTATGACCAATACTATTTATATTAGAGCTCAGTATTTCCTCAAACTCTTAGAATGCAAAACACTTACAGTAAAATAATTTGAAGATGTAAAAATTTTCAAACTCAACTAAAGTAAGCATTTAATCAAACAAGTAAGGCACAAATACAAAGAACTACTAAAACAAATGAAAACAGAGCATTTTAAAAGTAAGATAATGAAAATGAAGTCATAGAAAATGAGAAGAAAAGTTAGGGATTTCGGACCTGAAAGGCATTCTGTATCAGTTCAATCTTCATGGATGTATGATATCAATTTGTGGGATATGAGAAATCTTTGGTTAGTCTTCACTTTTCCTTTCAGTAGCTTTCCTCTAAGTGTGAATAGATGCAAATTGTTTAGTGTCTGCAGGCTTTTGAGGGAACATATCTTCTGGCAGGGATGTCAATTCAGGTTAGCCATGAATTCCAAGTTCTGTAAGAGAGGTGATGGCATCTATCAAGTGCAGTAATATTCCAAACATAAAACAACATTTAAGATTGAGAGTTGTCATATCAGACCTTAGTTTATTCTCAAACTCTTAGAATGTAGAACTCCAAGTAAAATGATTAGTTTAGTGCACAACATTACAATTTGTTGAAAATCTGGAAAATAATTTCAAAGTTCTTGATGTGAGCATTTAAACAAACATATGAGGTTCCAATATAAAAAAAACTTTTGCTTAACGACATGGATGCTATTATTTTAGGAAAAATGTGCTTGATGGCCCTCAACAATTTTTGGCCCTTACTTGTAAATAGAATAATAATGTCCTATTTTCATGTAATTTAGTTCCTTATTCTATTCTCTACAAGAAATTTTAGCCCTTGTTAATAGATGACTAGAATATTGCATGGGTGTAAAAAAAAATAAAAATAGTTGGCACCTATCTTGTGGAAACCAAAAATTTATGAACCTCAAGATCACTTGAGACACTAGTTATCCTAGGGAATTCCCTTTTAATCATCTTGACAAATAAGGTGCACTGGTAATAGTATAGGAATAGTGATAGGAAAAACACAAAAATCTAAAATTTGACCTTGGAATAGGGTCTTCATATGTGGCCACCCTTCCTTCGATATATTCTAATATATTGAGAATGTTGCATTAGTTCCTTTTAACTTCGTCATGGTGTGAGTGGTTCTAGGTGTTTCTTAGGAGGTGGAAGCAAATCAATGATAAAGGATTTCAAGTGCTTAAATATTTCCTTGGGCTTCTCTATAATAAAAGTATTTTCTATGATCACAAGTTGGACCTCCTTGCCTGAAATGCCTGCACGCAATAACAATTTCAATAGTGAGAAAGACATGAGCTAGTGTTTGTATTGTTGTAGGCATGTAGGCAGGTGATACAAGTTTACCTTTTCAATTTGTGAGCCAGTTCTACTAGGAATACCTTATCTTGGTCTCCCCAAATTATTAAGGTAGGCTGCATAACAAGTAAAGGCAAATTGCAACTCAAAGATGATATAAGTAGAATTAATGGATTATAATCTGGATGAATCCGAATTCAACCTGTGGGATCTTGGATGGCTCTGAAAGTTTCCGATCTTTAGGAATATCTTGGATCAAATCTTTCTTCTCTTCTACAAACTCTATGCACATTACTTGTTAGTCTTATTTTTGTATTAGCAAACGAATATATCAAATAACTACTAATGATAATAAGAATAAACTTGAATTTTAATCACTCAACTATGATCAAATTTTGTGAATAGTTAAAAATGACATTTTGAAATTATTCTAAAAAGAAAAAACCCCCAAAGAAAATGTGATATCCAAACAACTTACTTGAATGAAATTATTAAGCAAGCAGGAAAATATAATATCTAAAGAAAATGAACTTAAATAATTTCAAATGGATATTGAATAAAAATGAAGTCATCAGAAAATGAGAAGGGAGGATTTCATACTTGAAATGGTTCTCCTTACTGATGAAACCTTCACCAAGTGTGGCCCTCTGTATTCTTGGGCAAGTATTCACCTATTTCCTTTTGGTATCTTGCAAGTAGGTGCATTTAATGAAAGATTTTCCATGTGGAACACATCTCTTCCAAGGTGATGTCAATTCAATGCAGTCACCAATAGATAGGTCTATAAGTGAGTTCAAGTTGCCTTTCCAGTGTAGTAATGTTGCAAAACAAGAGCAGTGTTCAATATGAGTTTGGATCATATCATCTGTGCACCCAATAGACAGGCTTCAATGAAGAAGTAGAGACAAAACATTAACTAACATAGCACCTCAGCTGAATAAGAGATGTGAGGTTGTCTATCTAATTTGATGAAGCTACTAAACTAAACTAGAACATTTAGGTTATGTTTGGTTCCCGAAAAGTACTAAGAAAATAATGTTAAGGAAAATGATTTTCTCAAGTTTAATTGTCCTATGGAAAATACCAAAAAAAAAACAAATATAATTAAGATTAATTAGAAATTTATACATTTTCAAATTATTTAATTTTTAAATCAAAGAGTTAAAAAAGTGAAATGAGTTTAAAGTATAATATAAAAATAATTTATTGACTTCCACTTTTTTTTTTCCTTCCATTTTTTCTCTCTATTTTTTCCCTCAAATTTTCAAGAAACCAAACAAAGCCTTGATGATTTTTTTAAGAATATTTGGAATGGTAACATGATAAACCCAACCCCATACTCTTTATCAAACAAAAGCTGCTAAACTGCAACATAGATGAAGTACTGAATTCATTAACACCATTTTCTATTTTGCATTTGTTTGGCAATTATTTCTCTAATAAAAAAGTTACATTAATGGCTAAATTTAAACTACTTTTTGTATCAGGCGTCTAGTAAATACAAATTTTTGGACCATGTGAAATCTTCAAGCCAATCCAAAGTTGTCTCCTTTCGGGAACCTTTGGGCATTAGGCAATGGTAAGCTTCTTAGGAACGGTGGACTCTACTAGTTATATTAGAGCTCAGTATTTCCTCAAACTCTTAGAATGCAAAACACTTAGAATAAAATAATTTGAAGATGTAAGCATTTAATCAAACAAGTAAGGCACAAATACAAAGAACTACCAAAACAAATGAAAACAGAGCATTTTAAAAGTAAGATAATGAAAATGAAGTCATAGAAAATGAGAAGAAAATTTAGGGATTTCGGACCTGAAAGGCATTTTGTATCAGTTCAATCTTCATGGATGCATGATATCAATTTGTGGCATATGAGCAATCTTGGGTTAGTCTTCACCTTTCCTTTCAGCATCTTTCTGTGAACAGATGCAGATTATTTAGTGTCTGCAGGTTTTTGAGGGAACATATATTCTGACAGTGACGTCGATTCAGGGCAGCCACGATTTCCAAGCTCTGTAAGTGAGGTGAGGGTATGTATCAAGTGTAGTAACGTTCCAAACACAAAACAACGTTTAAGATTGAGAGTTATCATATCAGACCTCAGTATTTCCTCAAACTCTTAGAATGTACAACTCCAAGTAAAATGGTTAGTTTAGTGCACATCATCGGAAAGCGTGTCTAAGCTGGAAAAAAATTTCAAAATTATTAATGTGAGCAGTAAAAACAAACATATGAGGTGCCAGGGATACAATGAAAACATAATAATAAAATGAAAATATAGCATTCTGATTCTTAAATAATAAAAATGGGAAGAAAGGTTAGGGATTTCGGACCTACCTTCATTAGCATATAGGAATCACTGTTGAAACAAACATCTGGGATATGAGCAATCTTGTCCCGGTCTTTACCTGTTTCCTTGTTGTATCTTTCCTCTAGGTGTGGATAATTACAGAAATAAAATGTCTGCAGTTTTTTAAGGGAATAGATCTCTTCTGGCAGTGATGTCAATTCAGAGCGGTCATAAATAAGAAGTTCCGTAAGCGAGGAAAGGCTGCCCATCCAGTGTAGTAATGTTGCCAAACCAGAGCACTTAACAATATAGAGAGTTTCGAGAGTGGAAACATATTGAAGCGGCTCCTCTGGGAGAGATATCATATCATCAATCTCGCATATACTCAGAGACTTCAATGAAGAAGAAGCAGAGACAAACATGAACTGCCTCAGTACCTCTGCTCTGAATCCACGCAGCCTTAGTTCCTCAAGACGAGGTAATGATGCCGCATTGAAGGATGCCAAGTTAGGGCATTTTATGATCTCTAATTCAGAAAGAGAAGGAGAAGAATGCAGTTCCAAGGATGCCAAGTTATGGCAATCGATGATCTCTAATTCAGAAAGAGAAGGAGAAGAATGCAGTTCCAAGGATGCCAAGTTATGGCAATCGATGATCTCTAATTGAGAAAGACAAGGAGAAGAATGCAGTTCCAAGGATGCCAAGTTAGGGCAATTTCTGATCACTAATTGAGAAAGACGAAGAGATGACGGCAGTTCCAAGGATGCCAAGTTATGGCAATTTCTGATCTCTAATTGAGAAAGAGAAGGAGAAGAATGAAGTTCCAAGGATGCCAAACCAGAGCATTCATAAATATATAACTTCGAAAGATGAGAAAATGAAGGACCTTCCTCTGCTAGTAAGTCCATCCTCCACAATTCCTTCAACTTTGGCATGTAAGAGAGTTGGAGCGATTCAAGAGATGGGAAGAGTGGCGTTGTTAATGAACCCTCCTTTAACTCCACCGCTTCTTTCATATCATCAAGATTCAAAGACTTGAGAGAAGGGAGTTGAGAAAAGGGTGGCAGAATTTTGCATCTTGAACATCCCGAAATTTCAATTTTAATTAGGTAGGGAAACAGGGAACCCAACCCATCATTCATCATCCAACTTGGAAACTCCGTACCTCCATAACCTTTTATAAAGATATCCTTTAGGTGTTGGTGTGGTTGAAGGCCTTCCATCACTGACTTATCACCCTCATACCCCCCATCTTGGCCCCACCGATTCCATTGCAATCTCAAGGACTGAAGATGTTTTCCTTTCAAAATTTCTCCCCTGGATACCAGTTCAACATCCCTCACGTTTTGAAGATTACTTATGCATAACCCTCCTCTTAGTTGGTTAAGGCCTTTCAATTCACTCAAGCTACCAATTTTGTGATTCCTTAACCCTATGTCATTCCCAACCACAAACAATGGTAGACTTTGAAGTAAAGTCAACTTGCCGATTACATGTGGCATATGAGTCAAGTCATCACATCCACTATTCTCCAAGTGTCTAAGATTGATCAATTCTCCTATATTCTTTGAAATTCTTTTTAAACTCCAACACCTTATGAGTTTTAGTGTTTGCAAATTCTTTAACCTTGTAATAGCATTTGGAAGTACCTTAAAATCATTGTAGGAAAGATCAAGATACCTTAAATGACTCAATTTGCCTAAACACTTTGGCACCTTCTCTACACCCATACGACTTAAACTCAATGCACGTAAACACATAAAACTCGGAAAAAAGGAATTTACAATTGTACTATCCTTAAAAAAATGTTCACCAAGGTTTAGAAAGGTCCTTATGGGTTTTCCCTTTAGAGCCTTTATCATAGGATTTACCTCTTCAAACAATGATACATGACGAACTTCTTCTGGAATGTTATTTACATCACTTCTTAAAATAAGGATCTCAGATCGTACAATTGATTGTGCAAGATCATGTATAAGGTCATGCATTTTATACATTAATGTATTAGTAAAAGGATTGGTTCTCACCTTCTCCAACAATGACCTTGACAATAATTCCTCAAAATATTGATCCCCTATATCCTCTAATTGCTTATTATTATCATTTGAAGATTGAATATAACCTTGTGCTATCCATAGTTGTACCACCAACTTTTTCTCAATCTCATAGTCTTTTGGAAATAAAGCACAATATGTAAAACATTGTCTCAAATGAGTTGACAAATTATCATAACTTAATTTCAGCACCCCTTGAACATTCTCATTTTCATCTCCAAGTGACAGCAAATTTTTATTGTTTCTAATAGACGACCACTGCCCCGGTTCTCTTTTAGACTGCAATATCATTGCTAAAGACTTAATAACGAGAGGAACTCCCTTGCACATTTTTGCAATTTCTTCTCCAATTTCTACAATTTCTGGCTCCAAAATCTCCTGTTCTCTAAATGCAAATTTTGAAAATAAAGCCCAAGACTCCTTTTCTCCTAGACCTTTCAAACTAACGGGAGACTTATCTTCCATAATGGATGCAACATTAAGTTTTCGGGTGGTTACTATAATTTTACTACCTTTAGCACCAACCATCAACAATTTTTTCACTTCATACCATTTTCCCGGATTTTCGTTCCAAACATCATCAAGTACTAACAAGTACTTCTTTTGACTTATTTTTTCGTGAAGCTTGTCTTTCAAACCATTCAAGGTCAGACTCTCCACATTCCGAACTCCCATAGATTTTAAAATCTTTTTGACCCACAGTTTGACGTCAAGACCATCACCAGAATCATCAGAAATGCAAACCCATGTCTTATGCTTAAAATGTTTTACTCTTTGGTCATTGTATACCAATTGAGTGAGGGTGGTCTTACCCAATCCCCCAAAGCCAACAATGGCAACAACGGAAAGAATTTCTTCATTGTTAGATGACAGCTTCCTTATTATCTCCTCTTTGTTTTCTTCTCTTCCTACAATTTCAGACGGCAACAAGAATGAGTGGGTTTCTCTCCCACTATTCTCTTCCCGTGTGTGTATTACTATGTCCCGTGGAGTCAGATTTAACATGGGGATTTCTTTTGCAATATCATCTATCCTTTCTTTGATATCCTTGAGTCTATGACTCATGTTTAAACGAAAAGCAACTTGATTTTCAGATGAGAAGAAGTCACTGACCTGCCTTGCCAATCCTCCTCGCTGAAGATAATGGGTTGCATAGTCATCCAGCAAGTCATCTGCGTCATAAACAACACCTCTGAACCTCCGGACCCAATCTTTGACTGCACGATTGCTCTGCTGCTGCTGCTTCTCCTCAACATCCAAAAGCACAGCCTTGATGGTGCCCAGTTTCCCATTGAGCTTGGTCATCTCCTTTGAAACACCATACATGGATCCAATTTCTTGAAACGCCTTGGACCCCAACTTGCTCAAAATGTGCTCCACAACACCGAATGGAATTTGATCAGCCATTTCGGAACAACTCAAAGTTGCAGAAAGCCAAGAAAATACAGCACGTACAAGATGAGAAGCTGAGGGAATTGTGAGAGAATAGGGAACGAAGTAAGAGATATCTTTATAGGGGTGGATGGGATGGGATGGGCCAAGTCACATGGGTACTGGCTGATATTATGGATTCGGTGGACAAGTCAACACGCTGCAATTAAAGGTACTGAAGGTAGTCAATATAAAATTGATGTACCATTTATGCTCCTGTACTTCTTTCATTTTATTTTGTTTTCGTAACATTCAGTTACTTTTGGATCCGAAATTTGGAAAAATCCTAAGGTTAGGTTTGGTTATTAGGGAAAATAAATAAATAAATAAATAAGGTTTCCTCTTTGGTTTGACTATAATTTTTTTTTTAAAAATAAATATAATTAAAATTAATTAAAAACTTATGCATTTTAAAATTATTTAATCTATATATAATGAAGGAAATTAAATAAAATAAATTTGAAGAAACATATAAAAATAATTTATTAATTTTAAATTTATTTTTATTTTCTTTTATTTTATTTTTTTTCTTTATTTTTTTTCCCTCAAATTTTCCAAAAATCAAACATAACCTAAAAGAAAGGGGAACAAATTTATTATTTTTAAATACTATAGAAAAAGATAAGGGAAAACAACATTAACAAAAAAAAGAAGGAAAATACTAAGTATGTGTTTGGTTCTTCGTAAGTTTAATAGAAAATGTGAAGAAAAAATGAATAAAAATTAAAGATAGTTTTTAATTTAATAAATTATTTTATATGTTCTTTAAACTCATTTTATTTATTTTAACTTTTCAACATAAAAAATAAATAATTTAAACATACCAAAAATTTTAACTAATTTTAATTATATCCGATATCTTCAATATGAAAACCATTAGAGAATAATATTTTTTTATATTTTTTATTGTCATTTTCCAATAATCAAATATAACCAAAAAAATTTGAGGAAAGTTTGGGAATCCAAACTACAATGCAAAATAATAAGACAATTTAATTTTCTTTTTCTTATTTACTCCATACACATAATTTTTATGTCATAACCCTTATAGTAGTAAAAAGATTTGTAGCACATTAAGGATGAAAAGTTGTGAAATATAAGAGTAATTTTAAAAAAATGAAAAACCAAAAATTAAATTGGTTATGTTATTTTTATTACTTAAATGTTAAGTAAAAAAAATATTAATTTTTAGTTTTTTTTTTCAAATTTAAAAGATGAATTTAGTTGTAAGGGTGCATTCATCTTGTGTATTACATACATGGATAATATTTTCATAAAATATGTATGGGAAGCCAAGATAAATAAATATAATTATTAATTAATTTATAAAATAAAGCACAATCATGTAAAAATCAGAACAAAAAAAAAAGAATTAGAAGATTTTATTATTTAAATGAGGTTAGTGATCTATCCAACATTTTATAGTATTATACAATATGTAAAGTCTCCAAATTAATGAGGTAATATGTTCACTTTAAACTATTCAAAGTCCTACGTGGCCTGGTAGAAAAATATGGACATTTACTATTCATTAGATGAAGAACTTAAATTAATGGGTGAAGATTTCAAATCTATTAAAATATGGACATTTATTATTGCTCATGATCAGGTCACATGTGTACTGATATGAAAAATAAATAAAAAAATGTGAATTATTATTATGGATACAACATGATTAAGGGTTGTTGAAGGGGTGTGGCTCCATTGATTTATATTCCAACTGTATATAAAACGTATACTATCTTTAGCGGTTTTTTCATTTCATTTTATTTTAAGGATGAGAAAATTTTGTGAATCCAAAGTGTATTCCTCTGTAATTTTAATTGTTTTCCTTGTAGTTTTTCCTTGGACAAACGAATAGGAGATAATTTTTTATAAATTTTTTTTACCTTTTTATTTTATTTTTATCCTTTATGTTTTTAGTCAAACATGACCTAATATAATAAAAATATAGAAATTTTAGAAAAAAAAAAAAAGTGTAGAAGCTTTTTGTTTTTTGATTTCACAATTGTTTTCAAGAGCAATTTTTTTTTTCTTTTAAAAAAAACTAGAAAACATGTGTGGTAATAAAAAAAAACTTTTTTCTATTTTCTGTTTTTAAGGAAAAAAATAAAATGTTTTAAGATAACATCTTTTAATTGTTTTCACTTGTTTTTTGAAAGTTGCTTTAAATAATAATTATATAAATATATATAATGAATAAAATAAATTTTTACACATAAAAATTATTTTCAAAACATATTTAAAAATATTAAAAACATGTTAAAAATATTTTAAGTTTTAAATAGATTTTTATCTTACAAATTATCTGTGGACCCCGCATTTCGGCTCATGCGTTTCCCACTCGATGGCGAACTCGATTTTTATTTGAAAATTTTGGTTTTATTTATTCAAAGAAATGACCTGGAGTCGCCACTTATTTTTGTTTTATTTTTAAAAGGGTAAACAAAATAAGAAAGAAAAACCCTAAGTGTGACTCCTTATTTGGAAAAGGCGGTCTGTGAAAAACCGGATCGGGTTCGGGGGTCAGGTTACTTATCGGGAAGGTACGGTAAAAACCGTAGCACCCCTCTAAGTCCCTAAAGTCGGGTCTCTACTAATAAAATGAAACAGTCATGGCAATTGATGAGGGAATCAATGAATACTCAGAATGATCATGCACATGTGAGAATCTAAACATGCATACAAAAAATGACCCGAGCGGGTATGGATGCGTACCTGGGCAGTGATCCATAAAGCGCTATCAAGAAGTGAGGTTAGCGCACAATTAAGGAATAACTTCGAGCATGTCATAGAGCAGAATAAATCAATCATGTATCATAATCAAATCGATCTATCTGTCAATCAATCGATCAATCACATATGTGGGGCCCCCACCAAAACCCGTTTATTTTGCATGAATTAATATCACTGATTCTATTATTCCAGAATTATGAAAAGTTCATTCATGCTTGTTAAAGTCAAGAGGAGCAGAAGATTGTTTGAAAGCCAGAGCGGAATTAGATTTTTGAAATTTATTTGGAAATTAGAGTCTCGAAAATTATTTGAAGATTGGAGTCTTGAAAATTAAATTTAAGAATTGGAATTTCAGATATTAAATTTGAAAGAAATTAGAATTTTGGAAATCGGAAATTAGGTTCAGAAATTGGAATTTTGAAGAATTGTTTAAAATGGAATTTCAAAATAAATAACTAAAATAATAATAATTAAATAGATTAATGAGAATATTGGAATTTTCAGAAATAGAAATTTAATTCGGGAGTCGGAAATTTTAATGAATTGTTTAAAATGAAATTTTAGAATAAATAAATAAATAATTAAATAGATTAATGTGAATATTGGAACTTTTCAGAAATAGAAATTTAATTCGGAAGTCGGAAATTTTAATGAATTGTTTAAAATGGAATTTTAGAATAAATAAATAAAATAATAATAATAATTAAATAAATTAATGTGAATATTGGAATTTTTGAGACTGAATATTAAATTTGGAAGTTAGATTTTGAAGAATTGAATTTTAATGAATGAATTTTTTTAAAAGAAAATAAATAAATAAATATGGAATAATAATTATTATTATTAACAAACATAATGTTTAAACTAATGAATGGAATTTTTGAGATTGAAAATTTGAAGAGTAATTTAGATATGGGATTTTGAATAGATGGAGTAAACTAATAAGTGAATTGAATAATAAAAATAATAATGATTAGGTGGATAGTTACGAAAATAGGAATTTTGGGAGTTGAAATTGAATTTAGAGATATGAAAAATGGTTTAAGGATGGAATTTTTAAAAGTAAATAAATAAAAGTAATAATAATAACAAAATATTAAGGATTAAATAAATAAACGTAGAAATTGGAATTCCATAAATTATAAATCGAATTTGGAGATCGGGATTTTGAAGAATTATTTAAAAACGGAAATAAATAAATGATGAAAATAATGTTGATTAAATAAAGAAAAGTGAAAATTAGAATTTTGGAAATTAAAATTCTTGAAATTAGAAACCTTGAAAATTAGATTTAAAAGAAATAGGAATTTCAAAAATTTATTCAAGGGTGGTATTTTAAAAATAAAATAAAAAATTTGGAATGTCGGGATTTTCGGAAGATTAAATTTAAAAATTTGGATCCTAGAATATTAAATTTAAAATCAAAACCTTAGAAAACTATTTGAGAATTAAATTAAAAGAAAAATAAAATAAAGAATAATAATGATAATAATAATAACAATAATAATAATAAATAGATAAAAAAATTTAGAGTTTCGGATCATTGAACTTCAAGACTTAAAATTTGATAAATTGAATTGACCCGACACCATTTATATTAAAACAAAAAAAATCCAAAGGCTGCCATCAACTTATAAGTCTACCACTACCACCTTTCTCTCTCATACTAGCCAGCTAATGCAAACCTAATGCATGGCTATCACCCACAATATGAAACGAAACCACAAGGATGCCACCAGACTTGATGGTTTCCAGGAATTCGACGTCTTCGAAACTGAATGGGGTTGATAATGCTACTCCTTCACGTTCAGCTTCATCCAAAGGTTCAGTATATCAGCACAAAATACCCTCTCCGAATCCCGTCACATGTGGCTAATCAAGCTCTAGGCACGCCAAACATCTCCGTGTCTTTCAAGAAGGTCATGCATATGGGTATAGTCTCCTCAATCGATGAGTGGGCTAGGTGGCGGGATTTAATGAGAGAAGTGGGATAACAGTTTAAATATGGAGAGATGATGATATAGAGTCCATAAAAGTGGTGGAGAAATGGATATTGTAGTGGGTACGTGTAGGGAGATAAAAGGTGATGAAGGAGGTGTGGGCAACTGGCAGTGAGCATGAATATTGGGAAGAATGGGTATGGGTTGTTGAAATGACAAGTGGTAGGCATGGAGCATGAAAGGTAGGCACGGGGGATAAATGTGTAAGGGAAGAATGAGGGAGGTGTGTATGAGGGCTAAGGTGGCCATGCATGGGGGGGATACGTGCCGAGCAATGAGAGAGAACGAGGGGAAGCGGGCTGGTATTCTTGCTCATGGATGGCATGGGTGATGATAGATGGTTGGATAAATACATAATGAAATCAGGTAGGATAAATGGTTAATGGTGAGTGCAAAAGATCGGCATGCATGGTGACAGGTTTGCATGGGAATAGATGGGTACTAATTTGTGGGAGAATGGGTATGAAATAGGTGTGAAGGGCAGCCATGGGAACATTGGGTATAATGGGTAGCTACTGCCAGTTTTGGATCCCCCTCCCTTTAGAAATATTACCTCTCCACCCTTCAGAATATGCTGACCAGATATACTTGACCCCGATTCACTTCCACATTGACTCTTTCTACTGGGATATGAAGCCCAGATCTCAAACAATACCAAGCACCTTGCCTCCATAGAATTCCAACCCTCAATTTCTCTCACAGTTGCAGCTAAAAGACCAACCTGAACTTTCCCAGAAAGACCTCGACCCAGATGGACAATCCAAAAGCGATATCCAACGTCTCAAAAAAACAAACTAAACAGAGGAGATGGTGGAGAAAACAGAGTACATGTAGCATAAAGCATAAACAAGAGAAATGAAACAAAGAAAAGAGAGCCGTTGAGTCTCATTCCATTCCATGTACGTTAATGGGATGGGTACGGGTGAAATAAAAAAAAAAAAGAAACTAAAACATGACCCCTCGGAAAGGAATAAAAACGATAACGGGTCCATGTTTAAAACATTCCAGAATGGGGCAATGTGCCAGCAACCTTCAAGCAATAAGAGGAATCCACAAACAGCCAGAAAACAGAGGTGAAAAGTTCAAAACAGGAAGTGTATATATAAAAAAAAAAACAATAGGTTCGAATCCTACCTGAACTGCGAAAATGAGGGAAAAATAGATTTTCCGATCCTTCTCAGCTTGCTCCTTCCTCTCTAAGCTCGCCCCCTCTCCCCGATTCCTCAACTCCTTTTTTCTCTCCTCTTCTTGTTTTTTTCTTTTCTTCTCCTTTTTCTCCCTCTCTTTTCTTCCTTTTCTCTTTTTCTTTTTTCTCCTCTTTTCTATCTTCCCCTGGAAGCCACTACCGGCTCTACTATTGCTCCACTCAGCAAGTATGGCCCTCTCTGACCACCAGCATGGCCGACCATCTTGACTTGCTGCCTCCACCAACTCATCTCATGTGTCAGAAAGGGGGGCCCCCACTTACCTCAGCTGTTTCCCGGCTCCTCTAATGCTATATAAAAAAACTAACCCCTTGGCTCTTCAAAGGGGGTCTACAAATATGCCCCTCTTCGGTAGAGTTCACGAGTGTAAGGAACATGAACACTGGAGTGAAAAACAAGTGTGAATAGTGAGTGTAATGAAGCGAACTCTAGCGAAGAACTAAGGAGACCCCCATATGAGTACTAGTGAAACACGAACTCACTCAAACTAACAAACAAACACAAAGGCTCTAAACCTGAGAGAAAATGATGTCTCAAAATGTCCCTGAAGCCACACTGAGGACCCAGGCTTCCTCTAAGACGTCTCCAAAAGTGACTCGAAATACCATATCAAGGATGAGTAACGGTCGAACCACTCTAGAAGTACGGGAAAGAATGTGCCAGAAGGAGACTATCCTAAGTGAACTATATGAAAATGACAAATGTAGGGTGCTCAATAACATGACAGAAATATGTATCGTGAACTCAAAGGACATCGTCATAAACAGTGAGAAGGGAGATATGAAAGGACAATGACGAATAGGCGATAAGCACGGGGTGACAAGGTGAGGAAAGCCGAGGACGAATGCAAAATCCTGAAGGTGGGATGTGCAATGCCAGTGAATATCAATGCCCGGAGATGTGACTCTGAGTGACAAGACTGACCCTAAACGCTAAACTGAGAAAATAATAGCTCTGGAAGCCAAACAAAAAAAAAACTAACTCTAAACACTAAACTATAAGGCCCATCTATGAAGACCTACGGTGGTGACAAATCTAAAACAAAGGGAGATGCCCTAAGCAAACTGACGGTAGGAGAATGCTCTAAACAAACTGAAAATAGGGGAATGCCCAAACGAAATGACAGTGGGGGGTTGCCCCAAACATAAATGACAGTGGGGGGATGCCCCAAACCTAAATGACAGTGGGGGGATGCCCCAAACGTAAATGACAGTAGGGGGATGCCCCAAACGTAAATGACAGTGGGGGGATGCCCCAAACATAAATGACAGTGGGGGGATGCCCCAAACGTAAATGCAGTAGGGGGATGCCCTAAACGAAAATACAGTAGGGGGATGCCCTAAACAAGCTGATGGTAGGGGGATGCCCTAGGTAATAACTCATAAAGATCAACAAATGGGTCCGATAACCATGAAATCAACACGAGACACGGTAAACCCGAAGAGAGGGGGTATACCCCAGTAGAAAAGCACTAAAGGGGGTATGCCCCAGTGTGACGACTCGCAAAGATCAAGAAATAGATCAAGTAGTGAGAAAGATCTGCAAAACAGCTGATGAACTCAAAGATGGGGGTATGCCCCAGTGTGGCATGCCGCTGCAAATCTCAAACTGCCGGAAACGGCTGAAAGGGACTCTACGAGTCTCGAACGACGCTCCGCTGAGAGCTCATATCGATGAAGAGCTTAGGAATAATGATCAGTGAGGCGAATACAACATATCTCGGCTGAGTGATGGAAACTGTAACGGATATGTGAGAGTACGACCGCCTCCAGGGCTAAATGAGGGCAATATGCCCCAGTATGGCATCAGATGTGCCCGATCTGTCCTGATGACCCGAGAATAATGCCAATGGGACGCGTAACAAATCTGATATGTACCCCATTGAAATGATGACGCGGGAAATCCAGGCACCAGAAACAACTCCATCCAGAAATCACGACTATATCAAAGGGTACGAATCTGACTGAATGACTCAAAAGAGGCTCCTCGGAGTATCCGGACAAAATGAAATCAAACATCGACCTAGCGTGTATCTCATAACCGTGGATGATCATGTAAACCAGTAGGGATCTATAAATCTCGATCAAGATGGGGAATATGCCCCAGTGTGGCATCGAGAATGTAACATGTCGAAAAAATCAGATGAGCTCAAGTCATCTATGTCTGCAACTGAATCAAACCCACATATCGAAGGGGTATCCCTCGGAAGGAAGCATGACGACACCTAAACATCTAAAAGCGCGGGCCTGGCTAGATGGCTCTCGATAGGCTCCACTAAGGAATCATTGTGAGGATAGCGAATATATCGTCATCTCTGCATACATCTCGCAAATAAGGATAAGCATGCAACTCCCTCGTGATCTGTAAATCTCATCCGAACGGAAACATGCCCCTGTATGGCATCGAAATGTATGATAGGTCGGAGATCAGATAGCATGGAATCATCTATCCTCGAACATGTGACCTCTGCGAAGATCCATAAATCTCATCCGAAACGGAAAATATGCCCCAGTATGGGCATCGGATGTGTGACAGGTCAGAAGAAAAAGCGACATGAAATCATCTATCGTCGAGCACGTGACCTCCGCGAAGATCCGTAAATCTCATCCGAAACGGAAAATATGCCCCAGTATGGGAGTCGGATGCACGACAGGTCAGAAATCAAGCGACATGAAATCATCTATCGTCGAACATATAACAATGGTCGTCCGAATCCATAACTGAATCATGCATACATATCCAAGATGTACCTCCCGGATGGAGAGGCATGATGGCATCCAAGTGTCGAGAAGTGCGGACCTGGCTAGGTGGATCTCAGGGGCTCCGTAAGGTAACGATCATGTCCACGTCTCAGTGAGCATCCAGTAAGTGATGATGATCGTGCAATCTGTGAGGATCCATAATCCTCCGAATGAAATGGGATATGCCGCAGTGTGGCACCAGAGATGCGATAGGTCAAAAATCAGGTGACACCAAGTCCATCATCGTCAAACTCATGACCCCGGTAATCCAAACACAACTGAATCGTCCTACACATCAAAGAGGCGACTCCCAGAAGAAGAAGCATGACGATATCCAAATGTCAACCAAATCTCAACACCTGTCCAAGTAGAGGCTGCCGAAGACGACATCTGATCCCATGGCCTCAGGGTGGTCTTAAGACACGGGACGTAACGTAGGCTAGGGTGATAGGGTAATAGAAATGAAAGGAAACTAGGCTCAAATACCCAACGATCAGAAAACCATGCCCTCATATATGAAATGCAACATGTGTAGTAAATCCCATGAGCCATGGACCTGAGGATGCCTAACGTGAATATGATGTCGATAAGGAGACCAATGAAGCAAAATGAAATGATAGTGATATGTGTAATGATGATGCGAAGTGAGTATCGAACCCGAGATGGGTCGCTGTAAGGAGAGAATAAGATGTGAAGGAAATGAGATGAATCACAAGCAACGATAAAAACGACAGTGAAACAATGAATATGTGAAGAAAGGTGGTGATCGACTCAGATCAAACATGAAGTGAAGTCACATCAATAATGAATGTAATGATGGAAAGGACAATGACTCGGAGTCCTTAGGAGAAGGTCACTCATCTCTCTCACAAATAGATATGACAAAGCAATACAAATAACATGGGATCTCAGAGAGCTCACATACGAACTCCCAATAACGAACATACTCGATAAAAATGACCCCCGAACATCAATACACATACTCAATGATAAAAAAATAATACACACCTGCGTTTGTTTTTTTTTTTTTTTTTTTTTTTTTTTTTACATATATACAAACACGCGTACCCTGAACATGAACAAATGAACCCCAAAGATGATATCAATAACAAATGGACACACTCCTAAGTGCTAAGGTAACAAACAAACTCTCTCTGACAAGATGACCTTCTCAAACTAAAGATCTCTAAACCAATGTCCGCGAGATAGATGGTGGAAATGATGTGACTATCCTCCGTGTGATGAACTGAGGAGGCTCACCACTCAGGGTGGAGAGAATATGAGACAAACAAATAGTAGATAGGATAAGGAAGAAGAGATGAATAACACAACCAATAAGATGAGATGAAAATGCAGAGGTGCAGTGATAGGAAAAGATAATGAGAAAAACGTGCCCCTAGGTCCAAGGCTCATGAAACTCCCAAACAATGCATGCATACATTAAAGGGCCCCTGTCCCGGTGTGAAAATGTGAGCAAGGCGATAAGAAAGAAAGGCTATAATATGCATGTGAGGCTCAATGGGCTAGCAACGGACTACGTATCACAAAGGAATAACAAGGTAATGGCTAACCGAAATGATGGCCACCCATCCTGTGACCATGGTCTCAAACATAGTACCTCTTTAGCTGATCCACATTGGTTGGCTCTGAGAATCGGTTTCCGTCTAAATCCATCAGCCATGCAGCGTCCTCTGGGGTCAACTCCCTGATGAAATAAGGTCCGCTCCAGTTGGGTCTGAACTTCCCTCTAGGATCTCTGATCAATCCCCTGATGACTTTCAAGACTAAGTCACTTACATGTAGTGGTCTGGGCTTGACCCGCTTTTTGAAAGCGCGGGCCATCTTCCTCTGATATGCACGAACATGGTCTGCTGCTCTCAATCTCCTCTCATCTAGGAGATTGAGCTGATCAAATCGAGCCTGAGCCCAATCTGTCTCGGGAATCTGCTGCTCTAGTGCTACCCTCAACGAACCCATCTCAATCTCAACGGCTAGCACCGCCTCCATGCCATATACCAATGAGTAGGGTGTGGCGCCTGTAGAGGTGCGAAAAGAGGTCCGATAAGCCCACAATGCAAATGGGAGCTTCTCCGACCAATCCCGAGAAGTCTCAATCATCCTCCGTAATATCCTCTTGATATTCTTATTCGCGGCCTCTACTGCCCCATTCGTCTGCGGCCTGTACGCAGACGATCTATGATGTCGAATGTCGTATCTCTGTACTAAGGTGTCAACCTCTCCTCTGAAATGTACCCCTCTATCTGAAATCAACTCATGAGGGACCCCATAGCGACAGATGATGTGTGATCTGATGAAACCAGCGACTCCAGCCGATGTCAATCTCGCATATGAGGCAGCCTCCACCCACTTGGTGAAGTAATCGATGGCGACCAGGATGAACTCATGACCACTGGAAGATTTCGGCGAAATCTTCCCGATGATGTCAATACCCCATACGGAAAATGGCCATGGCGAAGTAAGTGCATGCAACTCGGAGGGCGGCACGTGAATGAGATCTCCGTGTATCTGACACTCGGGACATCTCTGAACAAACTGGCAGCAATCCGTCTCCATGGTCAACCAGAAGTAACCAGTCCTCATGATCTTACGGGCCAACATATGCCCTCCCATATGTGGTCCGCAAACTCCCGCATGAACCTCTCTCATCACTCCATCGGCAGAGGCACGGTCCAAGCACAATAATAGCATCCCATCAGCTGATCGTCTATATAATGTCTTACCACAAATCACGAATCTGGCGGCTAACTGTCTCAATGCTCTCCTATCCTTGGCCGTGGCAGCCTCAGGATATACGCCAAGTCTCAGAAAGTGATATATGTCATGGTACCAGGGCAGACCATCGTCCATCTCCATATCCTCAATCAGACAATAGTATGCAGGAGCAGATCTCGACTCAATCAATAATGGGCGAATAGTGGCATCGACAGAAATGTCGATCATGGAAGCCAGAGTAGCTAAGGCGTCAGCAAACTGGTTCTGCACTCTAGGCAGATGGGTATATCTCAAATCATCAAATCTCCCGACCAGTAGCTCTAAATACGCGTGGTAAGGCCTAAGCTTCACATCTCTAGTCTTCCACTCGCCCTGAATCTGTCTCAATACTAGATTGGAGTCACCAAACACCTCCATCTGTCTAATCCCGAGCTCGAGGGCTGTCTCTAATCCTAAGATACAAGCCTCATACTCAACAATGTTGTTCGTGGCAGGATGTCGATCCGAGAATGCCAAACGAACAGATCTGGGAATGTGATCACCATGAGGGGATATCAACAGGACACCTATCCCGTATCCAGAATGGTTGGCTGCACCATCAAAGTACATGCGCCAACCTGACAGACTAGTCACAGCAGCGACATCCTCGTCCGGGAAGTCGTCATCAATGACCCTGCCATCGGAAACCGGTAAAGAAGCTAGATGATCCGCGACAATGCTCCCTCTGACGGACTTCTGAGTGACATAATGAATGTCAAACTCAGTCAGAAGTACCAACCATCTCATGAGGCGACCGACCAGGGCAGGCCTGTCAAACAAATATCTCAGAGGATCTAGACGAGATATCAAATGCACTGAATACTCGGTCATGTAATGTCTCAATCGTCGAGTGGCCCAAACCAAAGCTAAGCAGTAGCGCTCAATCATAACATATCTCGTCTCGTAGTCTAGCATCCTCTTACTCAGATAATAAATGGCTCGATCCTTGCCCGAATCATCGAGCTGAGCCAACATGCATCCTAATGCTACGTCTGAAACTGACAGATACAGGAGTAGGGGACGGCTTGATGTAGGAGGCGCCAAGACTGGAGGTGACAACAAGTACTCTCGGATCCTCTCAAATGCGCGCTGACACTGATCATCCCAAACAGTAGGCTGACTCTTCCTCAAGAGTCGGAAAATGGGCTCACAAATGTCTGTCAATCTGGCAATGAATCTGCTGATGTACTGAAGTCTGCCCAAGAAGCCTCTGACCTCTCTCTCTATCCTCGGTGCAGGCATGTCAAGGATGGCTCTAATCTTGTCCGGGTCTACCTCTATGCCTCGCTCGCTAACCATGTATCCCAAGAGTTTCCCAGAAGTCACTCCAAAAGTGCACTTCTTGGGATTCAGTCTCAATCTGAACTGCCTAATCCTCTCAAAGAATCTCTCCAAAGCTGCTAAGTGATCTGATCTACCTCGGGATTTCACTATCATGTCGTATACATAAACCTCGACATCCCGATGCATCATGTCATGGAAAAGCGTGGTCGTTGCTCTCTGATAAGTGGCTCCTGCATTCTTCAATCCGAATGGCATGACTTGGTAGCAATAAGTACCCCACTCGGTAATGAAGGACGTCTTCTCCATATCCTCTGGAGCCATCAAGATCTGACTGTACCCGGAAAATCCGTCCATAAAGGACAACATCGAATGACCTGTCGTACTGTCAACTAGCATGTCGATGTGTGGAAGAGGAAAATCATCCTTAGGGCTGGCCTTGTTGAGATCTCGGAAATCAACACAAACTCTCACCTTGCCGTCCTTTTTGGGAACAGGGACGACATTGGCCAGCCACTCCGAGTACTCGACCACTGATAAGAATCCTACACTGAGCTGCTTCTGGATCTCCTCTTTCACCTGCAAGCTCCAACGAGGGTGCAATCGTCTCAACTTCTGCTTAACCGGTCTGGCATGGGGCAGAAGTGGCAAACGATGCTGGACGATAGATGGGTCAAGGCCCGGCATGTCCTCATAGGACCATGCGAAAACGTCCAAGTATGCTCTGAGCAACTGGATAAGGCTGTCTCTCTCATCTACAGATAGATCTGACCCGATCCTCAACTCCCTAGGCTGATCTGCGGTGCCGAAATCAACAATCTCTATGTCCCCTACAGCAGGTGAAACCCTCCGATCAACGGGATCCGAATCGGAAGCAAAAGACGAGTCATCATCTGAATCGTGCTGTGCAATCTCATCATCAATATCAAAAATCTGTGATGTGGGTGAAGATGGCGCAGATAAATCAGTACCATAAGAGACAGGCAAATACTCAAAGATGCTCAAATCCATAGATGAAGAGTCAGAAACATAGTCAAAACGGGAGACGAACCCCGAGAGAACGTCAAATGACAGAGGTGGGTCCACAAAGTCGGACGCTCCCTCGATAATGCCAACATGGCTATCAAACAAATCATCAAAAACTATAAGGTCCCCAGCAGACTCCTGAGCGGGGGCAGTCTGGACCTCCTCGGCGATCTCGAGGACGGACACCCCGAAGAGATCAAATGGCGAAGCGAGCTCCGGCGGGGCCGTCTCCTCGGTCTGGCTCAAGCTCATCGCGAGCATCTCATCAACGTACTCATCACACGGCACGGCTCCGTCCACTACATCCCCAATCTCGGCAAAAGTCCCATGATCATCGATCTCATCCGGGAAGCAAAACGTCATAAGGCTCGTGCGATCTGGGGAGGGAGGAGCAATCAACACAGAAGTCGAAGGGCCAGGGGCTCCGTCACTCAACTGTAACTGCTGGACGAGGCGCTGAAGCTCGGCCTCCTGGGTGGTGCTGAGTCCTCTGATGACCCCATCAGATGGTGCATGTGGCTCTGATGCCCTCACAAAGTAATCGGCTAGGCTCATGGTGTATGGGCGGACAGGATAATAAAAGGGCGTACGAGTCAAGCGAGCCCTCACCCTCTCCCTGCGCAGTCATGCCATATGACGATAGTCAGCCTCAGTGGGAATGAACCCGAGCCCGAATGGTACGTCGCGGTCCGGGAAGGCCATGAAATCACTAGGCCCGTGCTGACGCCGCCCCAGGCCCATACCGGGAAGATAAGACATGCTCCGCATAATATCGAGCACCACCGTGCTGCTGTGCTGGTCGAAGGACATGGCTACAAAATCTCGGCAGGAATCCTCCATCTCCAAAGTCTGTACCTCGTCAAAGGTAAATCCGGTCAGAAAAAGATCATCATCAGTGTGACTAATCTCGAGTACAGGCTCGGCAGAGATGAACCTATCACCCACAGACTGCACCACGACGACCCGGCCATCATAAATAAACTTCACCTTCTGATGAAGGGAAGAAGGAATAGCTCCGGCTCTATGGATCCATGGTCGGCCCAGAAGCAAGTTAAAGGATGTAGGAATCCTCAAAACCTGAAACACGGCGACGAAAGTGGCTGGACCAATCAGTAGCTCAATCTCTAGTGTCCCCATGACCTCTCTCCGAGTGCTATCATACGCGTGAACGGTCTGAGTGGAGGGACCGAAGTCAGAAGGAGCGTATCCGAGGGCAATGGCAGTGGCGAGAGGACATACGTTCAGGGCCGAGCCATTGTCCAGAAGGACAGATGGGACTCGGCGACCTGTACAACCGACAGATATGTAGAGTGGACGCGTGTGGTCTGAACCCTCTGGCGGCAAGTCGTCATCGGAAAAGACGATACAAGTGGCTCTGCCAGCCGTCATCATATGAATGAGTCCCTCGGGAGTGGTCGTGGTATCAACTCTGATCTGGCTCAAAGCTCGAGTCAGTGCATCCCGATGAGTACTGGAGGACGCTAAGAGGCTCCAGATGGAAATACGAGCCTGAGTGCTCTGCAACTGCCTCAAAATCTCATCGTCCTCGGCTCTGACCTCCTCGGGAGCGGATGTACCCCCAACTGGCCTAGCTGCCGCGGGAGGTGGCTGTCGCATCACTCTACCTCCTCGGATAACATACTGAATGTCCAGAGTCTGAGAATCATCAACGTGTGGAACTCGAACCTCCTCAACATCCGGGATCAAGATGAAAGGCGTCCGGACACTGTAATGCGGCAAAGTCAATGGCTCAACAGTGGTAGCCAGCACCGATGCCGCCTCGGGAACCAATCGAAATGGAGCAGGCATCCGAGGACCTAGAGTCACCCCACTCATCTCATAAATCACATCTGGCATGATGGGCTCTGGGTCTGAATCGTCATCACTCAGCATGTGGATGCGGTCATCGATCTCATCAAAGTCTAAGAAATGAATGCCATCGGCTGGTGGAGGGACTGCATGTGTAGTGTGGGCAGGTAACGGGTTCGTGGTCACACTCGGCTGACCCAAGTGTACCAAACCCTGGTCGATCAAGTCCTGGATGGCGTGCCTCAATGCGGTACACCTATCAGTCTCATGCCCAGGCCCCTGATGGTAGGCGCAATGTAAGTCCATCCTGAACTGAGGAGGAAGAGGCTGAGGTGGTGGTCTCGGAGTGAGAGCGGCCAATACTCCGGCCTCTGTGAGCTTCCGAAGAGCCTGGCTCAACGGCATGCCTATCTGGGAGAACTGTCTCTGCGTCCTCAAAGCAAATGGAGTAGAGGTCTGCTGAGCTCTGGGCCTGGGGTAAGAAGTGGCGGGTCTCGCAGTGAACTGTGCAGCGTAGCATGGCTGTCTAGTGGCTGTATAAGAAATAGGAGGCCTCTCGATGCTCTGAGAAGCATAATAGGGCAAAGTCAATGGCTGAGCCTGATACGTCTGATCAAAAGTCGGGCAAGGTGCCCGTGGCCTGAACTGCTGAGGTGTGTAAGACGAATGAGTCTCGAGGAGCCGTGGGACCGGCTGATGACGCCTAGGAGGCCTCTGACTGGATGAACTGATAGCACTAACATCTGTCGACCTCTGCCCTACGAATGGTTTCTTCCCCTTAACATCACTAGGGGAAGAATCTGCCCACAAACCTCTCGAGATGCCGTCCTCGACATCATACAAAGCCAGAGCCAGAGATCCAAAATCTGTAAAAGGTACCCCGACCACATGCCTGGCAATCCTCGGCTGTAGGCTCCTCAAAACCATCTTAATCTGATCTCTCTCTGACGGTCTATCCACTATCTCGGCAATCTTCCCACGCCAGCGGGAAATGAACAAAGAAACTGACTCATCTGATCTCTGCCTGAGAGCCTTGAGCTCTCTTCTCGATACGTCAACGACAGTATTAAATGCATACTGTCTCAAGAACTCTTGGGCCAGATCATCCCAAGTCCGACGACGTGATACATCCAAAGAAGCAAACCAACGCTGTGCAGCGCCACCCAGAGACATGGGGAAGAGCATGATCATCTGAGCCCCGTCCAATCCATGAGCCCTCATGATCGTACTATAAAGCCTCAAATGGATGCGGGGCACCCAATCCCCGTGTATCGCTCCATCTCTGGCATCCTGAACTTGGCCGGTAAACTGGCCACTGGCACTCCATCAAAATCCTCCCAAGTAATGGCTCTGTCGGAAGTCCTCAACTGCCTCAACCCCTGCTCAAGCCTATCCATGCGAGCATGTGGGTCCTCTGAGGTCGGGGTAGGCACGGTGATAGGAGGCGGAGCAACCTCGGTCTGACTATGTAGGGTGAACGGCATGACCTGTGGTGCTGACTGACTGGGTGGAGGGGGTGGCGGCACTGTATGGTCATACTGGGCACCATCCGGGGCCGGGACCTGCTGGGCCTGCTGCCCATCTATTCTCCGACCAAGGCTAGCTATAGCCTCCTGAATCGAAGCCATGGCCTCAGCGAACTGATCGACTGTGACTATCTGTGAATCCATATCCCTCTGATCTGATCTCTGGTCTAACTGGTCCGATGCCCTGATCAATCTACCCCCAACTCTGATCCAAGAAGTTGAACCCAGACTGAACGTATCGATACTCCTACAACAGTGGAAATACTAGATAAGGTGCGGGGTAAGGGAAACTTCACAAAGAATATCTATCAAATGTGTCAAAAGGTAGCCTGGAAGCAATCAAACTGATATACAATCCTGAGCAGATATATAAGAGACTACTGCGAAGGTAACTAAACCTGTCACTACTGAACCGGCTCTGAAGGCCCACAGATACACCCATGTGTTCGGGAAGGTGAAGCCTAATTGAAATGTCTAAGGCTCAACCTACAAGGTCAAGGCGGCTCTAAAGGAGATAGGTGGACTTTAAAAGATCCCTGGCAGAAGCGATCGTACCCTTCGATGGTACGTAACCCTCTGCACGCCTCCGAAGAGACGGGGCGCTTCCATGCAAGGTGGTCATCACCTCCACACATGCACTACCTCGACATCCCAGGGGGTTTCCTATGGTGAAACCTCTCAAACTCTCAAAGCTCAATGGTCAACTAAAGTGCACAGTGAATGGTGTGGGTGCATCCGAAAACCCTAAGAATCTAGAGCAGAAGAGGAAACACACTGGTCACACGACTATCCATGAAACCTAGCTCGGGGCTATATAGGTCTTCAATGATCGGACTCCAATCACCGTCAAAGTGTCGCTCTCCTCCAGAATGCTCCCGTGCATCGATATAGCCCGTCGCTAGACCCTACTCCTAATCTCTGGCTCGGTCAGAGAGCAAGCACACAGAAGGTCTCACACTTGCAATAGTGAGAACCGATATGAAAGGAATGACTGAAACCAAGAGAGTTGGAGGTAGGGGGATAGAAGTGAGACCCACATAGACAAACGACATGCAATCATGCAGAGGGAGGGCAGTCATGCATCATACAGTCAGGCATAGCAGGATATATCACTTATGTACACACAAGATAAGCGAGAATACGACAATCAAGACAAATAGTGATATGAACATCATGCTCAAAGGACGATCAAGATAATATACAAGCAAATGAATCAACATGTCCAACCAAATGATATACAGTGGTGAGTGTATGTATGTGAGGTGACTAGAACAATCATGGCAAAATCAGAGTCAATGTGCTAAGCAATACAAGACGATCAATCAACAACAAACCAACATGTCTGTCTCAAACGAATATATCAATGAAGCACATAAAATCATGGTATTGAAATTCTCAATCAAGACAAATCAGTCAACACAATCAACATGTCAAAATCCCAAATAGATATAACATCCAAGCATGCATCAAAAACTCTCAATGTGCAATCAAGAGATGGGCATCCACTGATCGACTCACCAAACGCCATGTTTGCTTCACTTTAAGTTCAAGCTTGACCCTCTAAAATGTCCCCAGTGGAGTCGCCATTTTGTGGACCCCGCATTTCGGCTCATGCGTTTCCCACTCGATGGCGAACTCGATTTTTATTTGAAAATTTTGGTTTTATTTATTCAAAGAAATGACCTGGAGTCGCCACTTATTTTTGTTTTATTTTTAAAAGGGTAAACAAAATAAGAAAGAAAAACCCTAAGTGTGACTCCTTATTTGGAAAAGGCGGTCTGTGAAAAACCGGATCGGGTTCGAGGGTCAGGTTACTTATCGGGAAGGTACGGTAAAGACCGTAGCACCCCTCTAAGTCCCTAAAGTCGGGTCTCTACTAATAAAATGAAACAGTCATGGCAATTGATGAGGGAATCAATGAATACTCAGAATGATCATGCACATGTGAGAATCTAAACATGCATACAGAAAATGACCCGAGCGGGTGTGGATGCGTACCTGGACAGTGATCCATAAAGCGCTATCAAGAAGTGAGGTTAGCGCACAATTAAGGAATAACTTCGAGCATGTCATAGAGCAGAATAAATCAATCATGTATCATAATCAAATCGATCTATCTATCAATCAATCGATCAATCACATATGTGGGGCCCCCACCAAAACCCGTTTATTTTGCATGAATTAATATCACTGATTCTATTATTCCAGAATTATGAAAAGTTCATTCATGCTTGTTAAAGTCAAGAGGAGTAGAAGATTGTTTGAAAGCCAGAGCGGAATTAAAACTATTCGGGAGAAAATTAGATTTTTGAAATTTATTTGGAAATTAGAGTCTCGAAAATTATTTGAAGATTGGAGTCTTGAAAATTAAATTTAAGAATTGAAATTTCAGATATTAAATTTGAAAGAAATTAGAATTTTGGAAATCGGAAATTAGGTTCAGAAATTGGAATTTTGAAGAATTGTTTAAAATGGAATTTCAAAATAAATAACTAAAATAATAATAATTAAATAGATTAATGAGAATATTGGAATTTTCAGAAATAGAAATTTAATTCGGGAGTCGGAAATTTTAATGAATTGTTTAAAATGAAATTTTAGAATAAATAAATAAAATAATTAAATAGATTAATGTGAATATTGGAACTTTTCAGAAATAGAAATTTAATTCGGAAGTCGGAAATTTTAATGAATTGTTTAAAATGGAATTTTAGAATAAATAAATAAAATAATAATAATAATTAAATAAATTAATGTGAATATTGGAATTTTTGAGACTGAATATTAAATTTGGAAGTTAGATTTTGAAGAATTGAATTTTAATGAATGAATTTTTTTAAAAGAAAATAAATAAATAAATATGGAATAATAATAATTATTATTAACAAACATAATGTTTAAACTAATGAATGGAATTTTTGAGATTGAAAATTTGAAGAGTAATTTAGATATGGGATTTTGAATAGATGGAGTAAACTAATAAGTGAATTGAATAATAAAAATAATAATGATTAGATGGATAGTTACGAAAATAGGAATTTTGGGAGTTGAAATTGAATTTAGAGATATGAAAAATGGTTTAAGGATGGAATTTTTAAAAGTAAATAAATAAAAGTAATAATAATAACAAAATATTAAGGATTAAATAAATAAACGTAGAAATTAGAATTCCGGAAATTATAAATTGAATTTGGAGATCGGGATTTTGAAGAATTATTTAAAAACGGAAATAAATAAATGATGAAAATAATGTTGATTAAATAAAGAAAAGTGAAAATTAGAATTTTGGAAATTAAAATTCTTGAAATTAGAAACCTTGAAAATTAGATTTAAAAGAAATAGGAATTTCAAAAATTTATTCAAGGGTGGTATTTTAAAAATAAAATAAAAAATTTGGAATGTCGGGATTTTCGGAAGATTAAATTTAAAAATTTGGATCCTAGAATATTAAATTTAAAATCAAAACCTTAGAAAACTATTTTGAGAATTAAATTAAAAGAAAAATAAAATAAAGAATAATAATGATAATAATAATAACAATAATAATAATAAATAGATAAAAAAATTTAGAGTTTCGGATCATTGAACTTCAAGACTTAAAATTTGATAAATTGAATTGACCCGACACCATTTATATTAAAACAAAAAAAAATCCAAAGGCTGCCATCAACTTATAAGTCTACCACTACCACCTTTCTCTCTCATACTAGCCAGCTAATGCAAACCTAATGCATGGCTATCACCCACAATATGAAACGAAACCACAAGGATGCCACCAGACTTGATGGTTTCCGGGAATTCGACGTCTTCGAAACTGAATGGGGTTGATAATGCTACTCCTTCACGTTCAGCTTCATCCAAAGGTTCGGTATATCAGCACAAAATACCCTCTCTGAATCCCGTCACATGTGGCTAATCAAGCTCTAGGTGCGCCAAACATCTCCGTGTCTTTCAAGAAGGTCATGCATATGGGTATAGTCTCCTCAATCGATGAGTGGGCTGGGTGGCGGGATTTAATGAGAGAAGTGGGATAACAGTTTAAATATGGAGAGATGATGATATAGAGTCCATAAAAGTGGTAGAGAAATGGATATTGTAGTGGGTACGCGTAGGGAGATAAAAGGTGATGAAGGAGGTGTGGGCAACTGGCAGTGAGCATGAATATTGGGAAGAATGGGTATGGGTTGTTGAAATGACAAGTGGTAGGCATGGAGCATGAAGGGTAGGCACAGGGGATAAATGTGTAAGGGAAGAATGAGGGAGGTGTGTATGAGGGCTAAGGTGGCCATGCATGGGGGGGATACGTGCCGAGCAATGAGAGAGAATGAGGGGAAGCGGGCTGGTATTCTTGCTCATGGATGGCATGGGTGATGATAGATGGTTGGATAAATACATAATGAAATCAGGTGGGATAAATGGTTAATGGTGACTGCAAAAGATGGGCATGCATGGTGACAGGTTTGCATGGGAATAGATGGGTACTAATTTGTGGGAGAATGGGTATGAAATAGGTGTGAAGGGCAGCCATGGGCACATTGGGTATAATGGGTAGCTACTGCCAGTTTTGGATCCCCCCCTCTTTAGAAATATTACCTCTCCACCCTTCAGAATATGCTGACCAGATATACTTGACCCCGATTCACTTCCACATTGACTCTTTCTATTGGGATATGAAGCCCAGATCTCAAACAATACCAAGCACCTTGCCTCCATAGAATTCCAACCCTCAATTTCTCTCACAGTTGTAGCTAAAAGACCAACCTGAACTTTCCCAGAAAGACCTCGACCCAGATGGACAATCCAAAAGCGATATCCAACGTCTCAAAAAAACAAACTAAACAGAGGAGATGGTGGAGAAAACAGAGTACGTGTAGCATAAAGCATAAACAAGAGAAATGAAACAAAGAAAAGAGAGCCGTTGAGTCTCATTCCATTCCATATACGTTAATGGGATGGGTACGGGTGAAATAAAAAAAAAAGAAACTAAAACATGACCCCTCGGAAAGGAACAAAAACGATAACGGGTCCATGTTTAAAACATTCCAGAATGGGGCAATGTGCCAGCAACCTTCAAGCAATAAGAGGAATCCACAAACAGCTAGAAAACAGAGGTGAAAAGTTCAAAACAGGAAGTGTATATATAAAAAAAAAAACAATAGGTTCGAATCCTACCTGAACTGCGAAAATGAGGGAAAAATAGATTTTCCGATCCTTCTCAGCTTGCTCCTTCCTCTCTAAGCTCGCTCCCTCTCCCCGATTCTTCAACTCCTTTTTTCTCTCCTCTTCTTGTTTTTTTCTTTTCTTCTCCTTTTTCTCCCTCTCTTTTCTTCCTTTTCTCTTTTTCTTTTTTCTCCTCTTTTCTATCTTCCCCTGGAAGCCACTACCGGCTCTACTATTGCTCCACTCAGCAAGTATGGCCCCCTCTGACCACCAGCATGGCCGGCCATCTTGACTTGCTGCCTCCACCAACTCATCTCATGTGTCGGAAAGGGGGGCCCCCACTTACCTCAGCTGCTGCCCCGCTCCTCTAATGCTATATAAAAAAACTAACCCCTTGGCTCTTCAAAGGGGGTCTACATTATCATAATTTATTTTTCAAAAACTGTTATTAAAAACTATTTTTCAAAAATAGTTATCAATAGGATTGAATAAGAAGAAAGATATACAAATAATTTAAATACAAAAGTTGAATCTAAACTACCGCTCAAAATTTTATAGAAAATGATACCATCAATTAATTACTCATGAATACAAATCACAAGGTTGTAACAGAGACCAAGCATTGAAGGAGGAGAAAACCAAGTGGATAAACTTATATTAATTAAAACTCAAGTTACCTAATTTGTTCATTATCTGCAAAATAGTCCAAAAATGTTAATTAGAAGGCATTTAAAAAGAGAAAAAAATGGAGAAGCTTCATTAATAAGCACTCACCCACAATTAAATATTAGAACTTAAAACTAGCTAATCATTAAGGATGTATATTATAATAATATACATTCTATGTCATGTATACTTGTTTTAATAATTTTTTCACTATAACTATATTTTATTTTGTAACTTTTGTAACAAAAAATATTTGCTCAATACCACTAAGGATGGAAAATTGTGAATAATAAGAGAGAATTTATAAAAATATTTATAGCAGACTTTTGTGAATAAAAAAATGACAACACTAGTAATACATTATTTTTTCAAACGAAGTGGTTTAAATACTTTTTATTTCTTAAAATATTTTAAGTAAAATATTAGTAAATTCTTCATGCATATCACATGAACAATAATTTTATAAAATGTCAAAGGAAAGTGACAAATACATAAATATAATTAACGAATCAATTTATAAACCAAAATGTGATGATATAAAAATTAGAAAATAAAACAAGTCTACAAGCTCACTATATATTATTAAAATTGAAATCGATTAATTTGTTATCTGTTCGAAGAATGCTACAAAACTTTTAATAAAAAGAAGTATATTTAATCAAAATAACAAATTCGTTAAAAGTAGTGAATAAAACTATTTCTCATCATCAGGGTGCAACAATAATGTCATTCTTTAAGTATAGAGATGGGCAATCAAACTGATGGTGGTTGAAAGCCATAAAAAATTTAGTTTATTCTCATTGAATATAATTGGTTTTGAGAAGAAATGATAAATACCCAATCCAAGAATTAATATTGGAGTTAAGAGTTATGGGTTCACTCCATAGAAGTGTTAAAGGAAGGATTGTTACTCTTTAAGATTAGGAATAAACCACTTAAATGATGGTAATTGAATGTAATAAAAAGTTTAGGCTATCCACGTCAAACATCAATTAGTATTTTAGATGAGATAGGCAAAACTCAATCTAAGACTTGAAATTATCAAAAGTTAATTCAATAAGATAAAACTAATCCGCTTTGTGTGATTCAAATCACATCAAATTTTAAGTTAACACCAAATCTCAAGCACACATAATCTTAAATTTACTTTTTTTAGTCATATTTTCTCAAAACCAATATCAAATCTCACGCTTACTGAATCTTGAGCCTTACATCTTATGCCATCATTTTCGTTGGGAGTGAAAATATTATCAACATAATAATCTTTATATTGATAAATGTTCAAATATCAACTACAAAAGAAAATATTTGGGAGAGAATTGATAATGATTTTAAATTTAAATTATGCTCGCACTTGGCCATAAATTAAATTACCAAAATATCAAAGTAATGGTAAATAAATATATGTTATCGATAATTCTTTGAGGATGAAAATTTATAAGTGTGAATATTTGAAGAAAGATCTGAAGTTGGGTTAGGTTTTGGTCAATATGGTGCCTCATAAAATTTATTATTGCTGAATTTATCGATTTTCTATTTTTGGATGAAGTTTTGTTGATTTAATAATTTCATTTTGATACAAAAGTTGAACTTCTAATGTTATTAAAAAGTAAGAGGTGATAAGAAAGAAAAAAAAAATATAAACTTAGGTTTATCAAGACAATATAATACGTTAACTTGCCCATGTTATGTTATATATTAGGTGAAGGCTACAACTGAGACGTTGATTCGTTCATTGAAAACTCCCATGTGGCCTAATAGAAAATATGAACATTTATTATTCATTAGGTGAAGACTTTCAATACTTATTTTATCCTAGTTTTGATGGTGTCCATTTTCTTATTATCGGGCGACATGAATATAAGATGTGAATTATTATTACTATGGACATTATAATTAAGGGTTATTGAAGAGATGTGATATTATCAATAACCCATGTGCTCGCATTAATTATATTCCAACTTCATACGAAATTTATTAGTGTATGCTTTATTCATTTTACTTTTCTTTTCATTCATTCTTTTAAACGATGTTTGGTTGACTTGGAAAGTTCCATATTTTATGGGATATTTCTAAAAAGATTAAACATAATTAGGCTAGATGGTTTTTTTGGTCTTCTTCCTTGAAAAATGTTTTGGAAAAAGGGGAAATTTTTGTTAAGGAAAATGTTTTTTTATGTTAATTTTACTATAAGAAATATGAAAGAAAATAAAATATAATTAAAATTAGTTAGAAACTTAAAAAAAAAAATACTTAATTTTTATATAAAAGATAAAAACTAAACGATAAGTTTGAAAAAGTGTGTAAAAATAATTTATTAATTTAAAATTTATTTTTATTTTTTTCATTTTTTTATTTATTTATTTTCTTTCTTTTTATTACATTTTTTTTTACTACTTTTCAAAAAACAAACATAATCTTAATGAAAACAAATAAAAATTACATCTTGAACTAACAAAAATGTATTATGATTAGAATGTCAAATATCATTCTTTTTGGTGGTCTTTATATTGCCATTAAATTAGATATATCATGAAATTTTCAATCATTTTAAGTTTGTTGGGTGTAATATACATATATGGAATCTAAATGATAGAGATGTTGTTAGGACATTGAGTCTTGTTTGTATGTTGACAATTTTATTTCTTTTAATGTTTGGCCACATAAGTCATGTTAGATAGTGACTTACTCTTTATTGAAGATCAATGGTTGTTGTTCGTTCAACCGAGAAGTCACAGGTACATCTGAAAAGGTTTGACTTGTGGCAAGTTAGACTTCTATTAGGTATAAAGAGGAACGATATCTTTTAAATCAACAAAAATTGATTATTTATTTATTTATAAAGTGAATGAAACATGGGACACTTGAGTAGGCATCAACACTCAAGCATTGGGACCGCTCAAGCGCTTAGCACCACTCAAGGACCCGAGGCACTCAAGCGGTGGTTATGTGCGCTCAAGCGCTCATGTATTTCTTGCAAAAAATTAGAGAATAATTTTGAGAATTTCACATAAGTTGGATTTGGAAACCTATGCATATCAAATCTCTTCGGGTTATTTGCCTATATATACCTCTCCATAACCCTTATAGGGTAAGAGATTAGAGATATTCAAAATAGTCTCTTTAAGAGAAAGCCTAACGAGTCATAATGATCTCTCATTCAAAGAATTCAAGCTTTGAATCTCGGGGTTGAAGATCTTCATCCCTTTAGCGAGGCTAAAGTGTATTCATTGGAGCAATTAGGGATTACTCCATCACAGTCGTGGATTAAGTTGTAGATACTGGAGAGTAAGTTTTTAGGGTAAAGTGATCAGGTAAATTTATATAACTTGATCTCATATAGTGGATTTAGATTAACAGTCTTAGACCTCATGGTTTTTTTTATCTCCATAGTTGGTGTGAGGGTTTTCCATGTAAATATCTTTGTGCCTCATTGCATATATTTGATTATCTTGATTACATTGTCCATTGTTGAATGAAATTAATAATCTCTAACTTCTTGCAAGGAAAAAGTTAGTTATAATATACAAATAATTTTTAAATACACTCATTCACCCCCCTTCCCTTTGGGTGTTATCCTATTAGACTTTTGGTTTTTCAATTGATATTATAGACAAATAAAAATCGATTTTTTTTCATATTGATTAAAAATCAAATTTTTATTAATTATATAGGATAAAAATGAATTTTTTTTATTGATTTTGTATGTCTAGTATGAAACAATAAAAAACTAGGGCTCCTTTAAATAGTCCACCTTGCTTTTATGGGAGTAACCATCCCTATTGGAAATCCTAGATGAAGTTTTTTCTTAAAATGCAAGGTGAACGCCCTCATTGTTTCTTGATGTTTGTGGAAGATCACTTGGAGAATTAAAACCTAAACAAGATTGAGACAAATCTGATAATGAAGGAAGTGACGCCAATGTTAGGGCTTTATTTAGTATCTTTAATAGAGTTCGTCCATATGCGTTTCATAAGATAAGAAACCATACTCGTGCTAAGGAAGCATGAGATATCCTTCAAGTCACTCATAAAGGTACGTCTACTATTAAAGTTTCTAAATTGCAAATGCTTACTACTAAATTTGAGATTATTACGATGCATGAAAATCAAAACTAAATTTGAGATTATTAGTTAATTCTTCTTTGAACCTTGGAGAACCCATTCTAGATTCAAATGTAGTAGGAAAAATTATTGAGTTCTCTCAAGAGATTTAGACCTGAAGTTATTGCCATAGAGGAAAGCAAAGACATTGATTAGATGAGATTTTATGAACTTGTTGGCTTTATATAGACATATGAGATGCCCTTACCTAATTCTCAAAAGCCCCAAGACTCTGCCTTTAAGGCTTCAAAGAATGAGGAAAAAGATACTGAAATGTCACATAATATAACTAGGAATGAATTGATTTATATGACTAAGAGAATTAAAACGGTAATGAAATTCAACAAAAATTTTGCAAAAATCAAGAATCTAGAAAAGGAAAGAGACTTAAGAAATCATCCAAAGAAAATGACAAAGGTTCCTCCAAAGGTAAGAAAGTAGAATGCTTTAACTGTGGTGGTTTGGGACACTTTGCTACTGATTATCCTAACCCAAAAAATATCAAAAAGTCTATGCAAGCTACATGGATTGACATTGATTTTGAAGAAAGTGGTTCCACAACTTCTGAAGATACAAGGTATGATCCTAATTACTTTTTAGCTTTTGTTGCATCTATGGAATTTGTGCATGATAGTGAATGTGATAGTGACAATGAATTCACTAATGATCAAAAAGCTATTTTTCTGAATAATCTTGTTGTTGAGCATGAAAAACTTATTAAGAATTATTTAAGATACCATCATATACTTGAAGCTTACAAAACTAAGATTGATGTGCTAAAAGAAAAGAAGATTAATATACTTGAAAAAAAATTAGATTTCTTGAGTCTGAACATCATTCTCTTATTGAGAAGAATAAGGTTCTTACTCAAGAGATGAAAAATAGTAAGTCTTCTTCATTTGTGAATGAGATCTTTCACCTTAGAACTAAAATGCTTAATGAAATACTCGATAAATGCAAAACCCATGGTGATAAATGAGGTTTGGGGTATATTAATAAAGATGAAACTCTTTCTAGTGGAGAAATTGTGTTTGTTAAAGGAAAAGCTGAAACCCCCAACCAAGCAACATCTCTCATAAACCCATCACTATACACTGAAAGAAAATAGGACACACTCAATATAGGTGCTACACTAAGTTCCTAGAGAGATTTGAATCTCAAATAAAAAGGCTAATGAATGACTTTAATTCCCTTAAAAATAACATCTTGAATAATGGAAAAGGGAATAAACCTAATCAAAAGCCTATATCTCAACAAAGCTCCTCTAAGTTACCACCTAGAATTAAACAAGTTTGAATGAAAAAAAAAATAGGACTAAATGTCAAGTAGTCTTCATTGCACTTAAAGTTAGGTCTTCTAGTGAGTGATACTTTGATAGTGGTTGCTCTAGACACATGACAAGAGACAAGTCCTTCTTTCATATCTCTTAAGGACTATAATGGTGGCACAATTACCTTTGGGATGGAAACTTAGCTTGTGAAAGACAAATGAAGTATATCTATCCCTACTTGTCCTAAGTTAGATGGAGTTCTTTATGTAGATGAACTCAAGGCAAACCTCCCAAGTATTAGTCAAATCTATGACAAAGATCATAGGGTGAATTTTTGCTAAGACTTATGCAAGGTAGTCAATAAAGAAGGAAAAGTCATTACCACATGACATAGGATAGTTGACAACTGTTATGCAATAAATCCTAACTCTAAGACACCTCTTGTGTGCATTAGTGCAAAACTAGACCTTACTAAACTCTGGCATAGAAGGCTAGGTCAAATAAACTATAGGGATCTTGTACACTTAGTTAATAGTGAAAAAGTTAGAGGAATCCCTAAACTTAGTGGTGAACCTAAACCCATTTGTGGTGGGTAAACAATAAAAAAGTTCACACAATAAGGTTAAGGAAATTAGGACCACTAGATCTTTAGACCTTCTTCTTATGGATCTTATGGATCCTATGCATATTGAGAGTAGAAGAGGTAAGAGATTTATCTTATTTGTTGTGGATGATTTTTCAAGATACCTCTTTGTGAGTTTTCCTAAGGAGAAATCAAAGAACCAAATAATATTCCTCAAAGTGAAGTTGACCCCAACAAGGATGAGAATATATCTCAAGAAGATAATTATGAAGAAATGGGGAATAAGCATAAATCCAAAGTACCCAAGAACTACTGTATCTCAAAGTTATAGGTAACGTGAATGAAGGTGTAGTTGCTAGGAGATAATCAAGATTAAATGAGATGGATCTTATATGCTATACCTCCCAATTGGAGCCCAATAACATGGAGTAAGATTTAGAAGATGAGTCTTAGATTACCACACTATAGGAAGAGTTGAATCAGTTCACTAGGAACGATATGTGGTATTTAGTCCCTAGGCCTAAAGATAAGTATGTCATAGGTACAAAATGGATTTTAAAAAATAAACAAGATGAAAATAGGGTCATTGTGAGGAACAAAGCAAGATTAGTAGCCCAAGGATACTCACAGATAGAGAGGATTGATTATGAAGAGACATTTCCACCCGTAGCGCAACTAGAATCAATCAAGATAGTTGGGCTATAGTATGCTCCTTGAGAATGAAGCTTTATCAAATGGATGTCAAGAGTGCTTTATTTAATGGGATTCTAAGTAAATAAGTTTATGTTGAGTAACCTAAGGGTTTCGAGGATTCAAAATTCCCTAATCATATCTATAGGTTGAAGAAAGCCTTTTATGGATTAAAACAAGCTCATAAAGCTTGGTATGAGATGATTACTACCTATCTTTTGGAGAAAAAGTTTGAGAAAAAGGAAGTTGATATAACCTTGTTTACTCATAGGTACAAGGATGAATTACTAGTGATCCAAATTTATGTTGATGTTATTGTTTTGGAGCCACCTCTAGTGATCTTGTCTTTAGTTTTGTTAGGGAAATGAAGACTGAATTTGAGATGAGTATGATTGGTGAACTAACTTTCTTCTTCAGATTGTAGATTAGACAACTAAAAGATGAAATCTTTCTTTCACAATTTGAATATGCTAGGTAGTTAGTGAAGAAATTTGGTCTAGAATCCACCAAACACTCTAGGACACCTATGAACACTACCAGTAAGCTTAGTAAGGATGCATCTGGAAAGGATGTTGAAAAAAAGCTCTATAGGAGTATGATAGGAAACTTATTATACCCCATAGTGAGTCGTCCTAACATATCATTTTGTGTTGGTGTTTGTGTTAACTAACAAGCAAACCCCAAAGATTCACACTTAATTTCCGTTAAAAGAATTATATTATATATTAGTGAGACTCTTGATTATGGTTTTTGGTATCCCTATGATTCTTCTCTATGATTGTTAGTTATTTCGATGTTGATTGGGTCGGAAATGTTGAGGATAGAAAAAGCACATATGATGCTCACTTTTTTATTGGTGATTGTTTTATGGGTTGGCTTAGTAAGAAAAAAAATTCTATATCCTTATCTATTGTTGAAGTTGAATATATTGTTGCTGAAAGTTGTTGTACACAATTCTTGTGGATGAAACAAATACTGAAAGACTATAGGATCGAGTAAAGGACCATGAACATATACTATTAAAACTCTAGTTCTATAAATATATCAAAGAATCATGTTCTTCATTCTTGTACTAAACATATTGAAATTTGTCATCATTTCATTAGGGATCTTGTTGAAGAAAATGTTGTCTCTCTAGAGTTTGTCCCCACAAAACATCAATTGGCAGATATCTTTACAAAACCCCTGAATTATCTTAGGTTTGAGTTCCTTAGGAAATCCTTGGGCATATGCCTAATTGACTAATTATCTAATGTTATAGGTCTTGAAAGGTTTTGAGCTTAATTGTTTCATTGTCTAATTTTTTTTCCTTGGGCTTTCTTCTGGTTTGCTTTGGGCATATGATTGTTTCTTTTTTACTTGATATATTGGCATGATTTTTAATATCTCAAGTTTGAGAATTGGAGAAATATACTATATCTACAAGACTTGATGTGGATTGATTCTTAGATATTTGTTAATCACTACTGATGATATGATTCTTGATAATTAAATGTCTCTAGAGAGTGGAATTTCGTTAGTTTTTGTATTGATTAGACAACATTACATTTGCAATAATTACTCTAAAAAATTTTCTAGGCCCAAAACAACATCACCAAATGAAGGGGGAAAAAAACAAACTACTCGACTGACATAATAAGTTTTTGGTCTATGACACTCCTGACAAAAATTGAAAGCAAAATGAAAGCAAAATGAAAGATGATGTAGAGATTAAAAGCAGGCAACAGATTACATGAAATATATGGCAGAGAGTAGACCTGATTTCTAAGGAAAGCAGGACCTTTGTATATCAGCCATCTGATAGATACGAATTTATGGGCCATGAGAAAATTTTTAGGCAATCCAAAACTTTTGGTAGGTGATTTTGAGGTAGCAAATGGAAGAACGTAGGCAATGATTTCAAGTTGAGCCAACAAGAAATAATCACAAGCGTCTTAAGCAAGTTGAAATCTGCAACAAAATAATAATTAAATCATCCCAACATCTTTCCAAACTTCAATTACCAATTCATGGTGCATTAGAAATTGATTTGAAGGGAAAAAATTTCGAACTTACTTGTTTAAGCATTTCATCAAATGAATAGTGTGGACATAAAAAAATCAAAATCACTTCTGATTTATGTGCTAATACATACTGGGATTACAGATATAGAATTCATGTAATTAGGAAATTAATCAAAATGAAGCCATAAGAAAATGAGAAGGGTGGATTTCAGACCTAAAATGTCTCTCTATATTGATGAAATCTCCACCAAGTATAGCTCTCTGTGTTCTTGAACCTGAAATGTTCTTTTTGGCATCTTCAAGCAGGTGCTGACAATGAAAGATTTTTTAGTGTCAGAAGGTTTTTGAGGGAATGCATCTCTTCTGAAAGTGATGCCAATTCAGCGCAGTCACAAATATGAAGGTCCATAAGTGAGGTGAAGCGACCTATCCAGGGCAGGAATATTGCAAAACCAGTGCAGTATTCAATTTGAGAGTTTGGATCCTGGAAACATGTTGAGGCAGCTCCTCTGGGAGACATCATAGCACCTGAGCATCCAATAGACAGAGACTTCAATGAAGGGGAGAGAAACATTAACTGACACAGCACCTCAGCCCTCATTAAGACTTCAATGTAGATTTGAGCATCTACAGGTTTTCGAGGGAACGTACCTTCTGGCAGCCATGAATTCCAAGTTCTGTAACTGAGGGGAGGCTGCCTATCCAGTGTTGTAATGTTCAAAAACAGAGCGATGTCTAATGTTGAGACTTTAGATCATGGAAACATGTTGAATCAGCTCCTCTGGGAGAGATATCATATCAAATCACACCTCAACTCCAAGTAAAATGATGAGTTTCATGTACATCATCATCGACTGCATATGTGGTCTGGAAAAAAAAATGGATTTACTGATGTGAGCATTTTAACAAACATATGAAGTGCCAATATAAAAGAATTACCAAGAGAGAATGAGAAACCTTGCATTTTGATCGAAAAAATAATAAAAATGAGAAGAAAGGTTAGGGATTCGGACCTCCCTTGTTATTCACTGATCAGTGTAGAAATCAATATGTGGGATATGAGCAATCCTGGGCCAGTCTTCCCCTGTTTTCTGTCGGCATATTTTCTCTAGATGTTGACAATCCCAGATATAGAATTTCTGCAGGTTTTTAAGGGAACGCATCTCTTTGGTAGTGATTTCAATTGACGGCATTCATGAACTCCAAGCTCTGTAAGTGAGATGAGGCTGCCTATCCAGTGTGGTAACGTTGCCCCAAAGTAGAAAAATTCATGAATGATCCCCCCCCCCCCCCAAAAAAAAAAAAAAAAAAAAAAAAGATTATAAAGCAATCCATATAATATTTCAAACAATAAATGAATCTATATTTGAGAATACATGTATATTATATATATGCATTATCATAAATATATATAAACTAAATATTAAATATGACTTCAAATATTGTAAATTATTATGGATTATCATAAATTTTATATACATATATTGATTTTTCAATAAAACAACTTAATATGTATATTATTACTTTTTTTATTATTATTCTTAGTTAGAATTTTTTTTTACAAAACTATAAGATTTGTTCAATTTCCATGTCATTGGTAAGCACTCATTTATTCTATGAGAAAACTGTGTTTCATTTGTGAAAATTTTGGAGGGAAGAAAAACAAAGAAATATAGAAGAAAGAAATGAAAAAAAAATAATTATTTTAATTTATTTTTCCATAAAAAAATTTTGAGGGAAAAAAAAAAATCTACATGGAATTCACTCTCTACGACAATAAAATAAATCTACAAGGAATCCAATTCACTCTAAGACAATAAATCTACAAGTTTGGAGTATATATATATATAATCTCTTTGCATGACATTAAAAAAGATTTAATTCACTTTCTCCAAATTTTCACATTCAAATAGGAGAAAATAATACATTTGTTTTTTTTTTTTTGATATGAAAATTATTTTTTTAGCAAATTGTTCTCCTTTGTGTAACACTTTTGAGCAACATAGCCTTAAAATAATGCTTAGAATCCAACTCAAGATGCCAAATCATGATTGGGCTAGAATGTGCTCTCTTGTGCTAGAATCTGGGCCCAAAGAACCCACTGCACCCCCTTTGGGCCTCAACTGTCCGCCTGTTACTCACTCATTTGTTGATGATGATATGATAAACAATTTTTTAAAAGATAAAATTTATAAATTGAAATACACATTATTTTATTTTAAAATAAAAAGCTTTTATTTGACTATGAATAAGCTAAAACACACTTAATTTTTTTTTTTTTTTTTTTTAAAGGGGGAAGTTTGAATGACAGAAGCTTTGTGTACGTATGAGATAAAAGTCAAGAGCTTGATATACGTTCATTGATATGGAACTGATTGAGTCCTCTTCCAAGAATTAAAACCAACTTTGGCCCTCAAAAGGAGCCCAACAATCCTTGAATTTCAGTCACTGATGGGCTGGCTGGAGCCCAACAGAAAAAAAAAAAGAAAAAAAAAAGGGCTCTTAAATTACTCCACCTTGCCTATAAGAGAGATTCGGGAATTCTGAAAGAAGGAATTTTCTATCTAACAAATAACTATAAATATATAATAAAAATATCATTTTTAATATAAGATCGGGAAGAGTTTGAGTTGAAGTAAAAGAAAATAACTTTTGAATGCATTTAAATCATGAGATAAGTGATAAGCAATTAACCTCTAAAATAATAACATAATCCAATTTGCGCATGAATTAATTAATGTTTTATGAATGCTTAATTAGTCTTCCATAGGCAAGACTCGTAGTAAAGACCAGTTAAATGTTTCATGTTAAGATAAATGTATTATATGGAGGAGAGTTTAGTGAACATTTGTAACCTAAAATTGGAATTTGGATTTCATTAATTTACAACCCTTTCAATATCATTCTTGTAAAAAATCACCCTTTGTTTTTAACAAAAATTCGTTAGTCTTTTAGTGATAAGCAATCAATTGCATCTAATTCTCTGCAAAACCTTATGAGTTCTACCTTTTCTAATTACATAACCCAACATTTAAAAATACTTTTGATCATGATATATAAATAAGTTAAATGGTAGTGATGATTTGAAAATATTGTTACTACGTATTATTCCATTTCAAGAAAGAAAAAATAAAAACAAACATTTTTACAACTTCAAAGACTCTTACTTCATTAATCACAATACATGTTATTTGTTTACATAATAATGCAACATTCATTAGTATCATTCACACAAAATACAATATCATAGAAATGGCCTAACTTCTCTTGCTCCATGCCTGCGAATGCTCCTTGTTGACCTTCTAACCTTCTTATGTCTATCTCCTTCAATCATTCTTACAAACCATTTAGGTTTTCTTGTTAAGAAGACGAGGCACCCCATAAACAATCCAACTACTAGTCCACAGCCATACCCCATCAATATGACTTTCCAATCAAATCCAGTATCGGATTCCACCTCCTCTTCTTTGGGAGGTTGTGGTGCTTCATCAACTACACATTTCTTAGACAATGGAAATCCACATAATCCTATATTCCCACTATATGAATTATTTGCAAATGTATCAAATTGGTTGCCTCGAGGAATGACTCCAGTGAGATGATTTTTCGAAAGATTAAGACTTCAAGAAATGTTAGACTTGTCAACTCCCTTGGAATTCTCCCACTGAGCTTGTTCGAAGAGAGGTCTAATGATTCAAGCACCATTAGATTGCCCAAAGATGATGGAATATGCCCTGTAAGATTGTTATGAGACAAGTTGAGTTCTCGAAGTGAACTAAGACTTCCAATGAAATCTAGAATCTCTCCTTGGAATCTATTGCTGGACAAATCAATTGTTGTGAAGGTAGACAAAATTACAAATTCAAAATCAAATCCTTTGATTGTTCCATTATCGAATCTCGATAATAGTATTCCCCATATATTTCAGTTTCATTTTATCCTCAGTGACATTCATCATTGCCTTGAAATTCTTCAAATACATTTCCGGTAAACTACCAGAGAAATCATTGCGTGAAAGATCCATTATTCGTAACTTGGGAAATGGAGATTGGAAATTTGAACCGCTTATGTGACCATGGAACCTATTAGAACGCAAGATCAAAACTTGTAGCTCTGGAAGAGTTTCCAACCAATAAGGGAATGTATCATTTATTCTATTATTTCCAAGGTCTAAAACTTGCAACCTTCTACAATTGATCAAAGATCGTGGTAGAGGCCCTTCCAATTGATTTCCATTGAAGCCAAGATTCCTGATAAAATTGCCCTTCGAAAATGTTTCAGGAATGTTACCATGAAGTTGATTCATTCGCAAATCCAAAACAGAGAGAGACTCACTGAAGTTTCCCAAACATTGTGGAATTAAGCCACTCAAGTTGTTATTAGAGAAATCCAGAACACTAATATAACTCATTTCACAAATCAATGATGGAAGTGGTCCTTGAAGCAAGTTGGAATGAAGGTCGAGAAATAGCATATTCTTCCATGGAAATCTCTCAAACCCGGTTAGCAAGTTTTGAGAAAGATTGAAGTAAGACAGTGTCTCCGTACCCATATTCCATGCCCATTTCGAAAGTTGTCCATAAATCTTGTTGTTTGAAAGGTCCAGAAACTCCAACACCTCTTGACTGCATAAAAATCTTGGGAATTCACTTATGTTGCAAGAAGACAACAACAATGTTTCCAAGAATGGTAGCGCACAGTTGGAATGGCTGTAGTTGCTCAATGTCAGAATGTTATATGAAAGATCGAGATAGATAAGATTTTCAAGATTCATGAACATGTCTGTCTCCACAATGCCACCCAAGTTATTTGAAGAAAGTTGGAGATATGTAAGATTTACAAGTTCAAAGATGGAACTTGGAACTGGCCCATCTAACTCATTATTACTCAAATCAATGGACTCCAATGAAGGGGATTGGAATTCATCAATATGACCATTGAGTTTGTTATGACTGAGATCTAACCTTATCAATGATGGTAGAGTAAACAAACAAGATGGTATTGTCCCATTCAACAAGTTATTGGACAAATGGACATCCGATAGACTTGAAAGTTCCTTCACATGAGAAGGAATGATACCTTCTAGGTTATTGTTTGAAAGGTCTAAGAAAGAAAGTTCTGTTAGATTGTCAAGTGATGCTATGAACTGACCTCTGAAACTATTACTGGAAAGATCTAATACAATTAGCTTTCTAATCTTATTGAAAACATTTGAAATTTCACCATCAAATTGATTGCTTGAGAGGTCCAAGTGAGTGATTTGTGTGAGGTTCCCTAACACCGAGGGAATGGACCCTGAGAAATTGCAGTGCGAGAGATCCAAACTTTCTAAAGACTTTAGACTACCTATTGAACTAGGAAGCTCCCCACTGAATTTTGTAGAAGAAAGATCCAAACTTTCTAAAGACTTTAGACTGCCTATTGAACTAGGAAGCTCCCCACTGAAATTTGTAAAAGAAAGATCCAAACTTTCTAAAGAATTTAGAATGCCTATTGAACTAGGAAGCTCCCCACTGAAATTTGTAGAAGAAAGATCCAACAACAGCATGGAATTACTCTCATTGAACTTTGGGAAATTCCCACTGAGATCATGGTTACCCTTTAACTTGAGAACCTTAAGGTTGGGCAGTTGAAGATCATCATCAGGGAATCTCCCATATAGTTGACAAGAAGAGAGATCCATAGATTTCAAAGAAGATAAATTCAGTAGGGAGATAGGCAAAATGGAAGAGACATTTATACCTCGTAGATGAAGTTTCTGCAACTTCGTTAGGTTTGAGCAAGTGCAATGAAGCTACTTGTTTCAAGTCCTAATCCACTATAGATGGAAAGATCAAGTGAAACCAAGTTGGATAGGTGGGAGATTTCTGGAGCAATTACACCTGAAAATCCAGAGAAAGAAAGGTTGAGATGAGTCATTCTCCGGAATTGTCCAAACTTAGCTGAAATGGATGACTTATTGAAATCATTGAAAGCAAGGTTGAGCCTTCGTAGATGAGGCAAAAGGAAGAGGCTACTGTTGGAATCAATGGTACCATAGAGGCCACTGCAACTAAGGTCGAGCCCGATTACAAGGCCTGTAACCCTATTGCATGTGACACCATCCCATGAGCAACAATTAGTGCCTTCCTTCCAAGTGTCTGTCTTGGCAAAAGAAGCTAAATTGCAATCATCCGAAGAAGAAGCGGAGACATCTATGGAAAATAATTGCTTAAGTCGAAGCAAGGCAACATTCTGGTGATGAGGACACAACTTTGTAGAATTAGAGAAAGAGAAACAAATAACTGGAGAATATGAGAGAAAGAAGAGGAAGCAAAGGATTCGATACATCGTATCTTCAAAAGCTATAACAAAAATTGGCTGATGCGTGATGAAAAAAATATAATAATAGATGACTTGAATTTATACCCAAAGGTTCCCTTATAATTTAAGTTTAAATTTTCATTATTAGAAACTTCATTGAAGTTTCCAATTCAAATGTGGGACCATTGACTTCAAATCAAAGAAAAATTTAGAGTCACTTCCACGTTAAAATGACAACATGGGTTGGTTGTCCGATCAAGAGTCGAACTATTTTGCCCACTTTTAATCACAAACTAAGATTTCATGGAAAAAGTGGGAGGACAACTAAGTAGAAAAAGGAGATCATATTTCTTATCCACCTTGGCCATAATAATTTCTCAAATGATATCCATTTAGTTTTGTCACTTTCAATTATATCTTTTACTATTAGTTAACCTTGCATCCTTCATAATTATCTACAATTAAGTGAAAACTATGACTACTAGATTTCACAACTTATTAGCCTAAAGATAGAGTTTGGCTTTCTAACTACTATGTGAATCACTAAATTAGAAAGTTAAGCATGCCTAAAGCAATTAGAGTATGAAGAATAGATGTATAGCAGAAGATTCGTTAAGGATAATTTTTTATTTTCAGTTTAAAGTGAAAGATGGAATGGAAACCAAATATAATTTTTTTTTTTTAAAAAAAAAAAAAAAGAAGGGAATATTTGTTTGTAAAAGTTTCTTTAATCATAAAATAGGTCCCTGTATAAGCTAAAGTAAAACTTTCATAGTTAGTAGCATCTAGGGTTAGTCTTATCTTTTAATGAGAAATAATACGAAGTACAACCCTACATCACGAGCTAGAAGTCTTGGTCTTCTCTATAAAGCAGTTGAGTTTTTAAAGGACCAAGGTGTCTATTAAATTGAATTGGGAGGTAAAAAAAAAAAAAACATGGGATTTTTTCTTAAAAAATATTATTTTAAAAGAATATTGTTAAAAATGGTTGTTTGACAAATAAATACAAGAATACAATATTTTTTACTTTTTTTATTTTTTACATTAAATTTATCTCTTCAATATATGAGTAATTCCTACTTTTTATACTCAACTTGTCTTTTCTTTTCTTTTCTTTTCTTTTTTTTTTAAAAAGCTTACTTTTATTATATTAAACCATCTTTTCAAAACACAAATTCCACATAAAATCATAAACGGTCTTAATTTAAGAATTATTTTTTGAAGAACGGTTTTTTAAAAATTGTATATGGTACTTGTATCCAAATGTTGTTTCCAAGTAAAGCCATGTAAAGTTTCAAAGGGAAAAAGCATCATTGTTGAAATATTGTTTCTTGTGTACTTGCACCAATATATGAATCTTATCTTAATATTTATACATGTATAGTTTTCGATTTTTCATGTTTTTCTTTGATACATATGCATATATATTCTACATGAAATAGTATTGATGAACAAATTTTTTCCTTAAATTTTGAGTCATCCATCTAAATATATTTATTGGTTAATTTTCAAATAAAATCATTTTTGTAGTGTCCAAGGAATGCACGTAGTTAAGAAATAATTGCAAAACAAAATGTGTACTTTGAAAATTTTAGATATGGGAAAATAGTATAATAGTTAAAAAGGGGTATGATAAAAGTTTTTTCAAAGATTATTTGAAAAAATAAAAATTATGTTATTTAAGAGGAAAAGTGTGTGTATGCATGTAAAGAAAAAAAAAACAGAATAACAAATCTAGACTCACATTATAAAACCATACAAAACTTCCTTATGTTATTACCCTACATAGAAGTATGCACATAACTTGGAATATTGAAGAAACCAATTAGTCATGGTCTTCATATCACAAGGGCAAAATTTTAGTCTTATCTATAAAAAGTATGGCCCATTGGATGGACTTAGATATGCAGAAGACTTGGAATAGAGAAAGCAATTAATATTGGTCTTGGCATTCATATTGCCAAGGATAAAAGTCTGGCATTCTCCATAAAAAGTGTGGCCCATTGGTTGAGGCCTACGTATTGCAAGGGGCAAAAGTTTAGTCTTCTCCATAAAAAGTGTGGCCCATTGGATGACTTAGATATGCAAAAGACTTGGAATAAAGAAAGCAATTAATCTTAGTATGACTTAGATATGCAAAAGACTTGGAATAAAGACAACAATTGATCTTAGTCTTGGCTTGTGTATCACAAGGGGCAAAAGTCCAATTTTCTCCACAAAAAGTATTATTGCCCATTGGATGACTTAGATATGCAAAGATGGTAGTTTGCATTAAGCAAAGTTTTAGTCCCCATTCCGTTAGTGCTTTATTATGATGTTTAAGGTTAGTTACTTTAGCTGTTAGGAGGCTTTCTCAAATTTCCATCAATTGGATTAATTTTGAAAGTAATCACATGACTTTAATTTTCTTCTTCTTTTTCTCTATTTTTTTAGAGTAAAATTTCTCTCCATTCAAGTCCATAGAATTACTCAATGATTACGTATAATTTTATGTATTGTAAGTATTTATGAGGACTCCCAATTTTCGATCAAGCATCTTGATTCAAATTAATGACAAAAACTTACATTTGAGAAAGTTTAATCAATCCAAATGTTAATTTGTGTTAATTTTTTCATATATGTTGTTTGGGTGAAGCTTTGTATTCATTGTAAAATGATTTCAACCATTAAAAAAATGATAACAAGTATACTGAAAATGGAATTAAAAAATAGCACATTAGCAAAACTAGTTGTTAGGCATATAATTTTAATGAATTGGGTGTCATTTAAATACATCTTCTATTTTTAAAAATAGAAAAAAAAATTAGTAACTCAGACTTCATAGAAACTTACTTTACAAAGGTAATAATTTTTTAAAGCTACTTAAAAAATGCTACTATGAATACATAGTGAATGTCAATAAGATTAAATGAAAAATAAAAATAAAAATATTGTTTTTGATATCTTAATAAGGGTTTGATCTATTTTTTAAAAAATAATATTAGCACTTATATTCACAAAGTAATAAAAAAAAAAAAACTTTTTACGAAATACATATAAAAAAAATTCAAATGTGTGTTCTCAAAGGATAGCATTTAACTTGTTTGTTTAGTAGATTAGGTAATAATTATAATTGTTATTTAATTGAATTTTATACTTGGGAATTATATTTTAAAAATATTTTTATTAAAAATAAAGATAATTTTTTTATATTGTTAAATTCTTGACTTTTAAACCCACTTTTCTTCCAATTCCTCATTATAGATAAATATGTTCATAGTTTTAATAGGTGAATTCTTGTATTTAAAGAAAAAAAAATGAAATTCTTAAATATCCACAAACAAAGATTAAGGCACTAGCAACAAATTGTCAAATTCTTAGATAACCTAGTCCAATCCAAGTTGAATAGTTGGTGCTTTGGCCCAAGCCCATTATTGGGTGGGGCCTAAGTTGGAAGAGAAAAGATATATTACACATGGCCTACTTACACTGACTCTTTGTACTTTGCTCCTCTATTCTCACAATCGCAAATTATAATACCAACAAATAAATAATTAACATTTTAATAGTTATTCCGAAATAATATTGTTAATGCTTTTTACATAACCCCAAGATAAATATGAAAATAAAACTAAAAAATTGAAAACATTAGGATATATGGATTACATGAATTCACATTTACAAACAAAATTTTTCTTAAGTACTAAGTCATCCATCTAAATATTTTTATTGTAGCGTCCAAGGAAATAACTTCTTCACAAAAATTAGAGCTCACTATATGATTTGGTTTGCATTGAATGAGGTTTAAGTCTTCATACTCTTAGTACTAAGAAATAATTATTATGTTTAGGGTTTGTTACTTTGGCTATTGGGAGGCTTTCTCAAATTTCCACCAATTGGATTAGTTCTAAAAGCAATTTCATGTCTCTAATTTTTTTCTTTTTTATCTTCTATCATTTTTTAAATAAAATTTCTTTTTATTTAAGTCCATGTAATTACTTAATAATTACCTATAATTTTATGTGTTGTAAGTTCTTCATAGACTCCCAATTTTCCAATAAGGTGTTTCAATTCAAATTAATGATGAAAACTTATATTTCAAAAAGTTTAATCCAAATGTTAAATTGTGTTTGTATGAACATGAAAGAAAAGAGTATTACCATTCTGTTGTGTTTTCATCAATTTTATGCGATATCTAGACTTATTCAATTTATAATTTTTCATATTCATTGTTTGGATGAAGCTTTGTTGAATGTGTCATTTTTAAATGATTCTAACCATAAAAATATATGATAAGTATATCGAAAGTTCAATTAAAAAATAGTGCATTTACAAAACTAGTTAAGAGGCATACAATTTTAATGTGTCATTGATAAATGTATATTCTATTTTTAAAAATAGAAAAATTAGTAATTCATGTATATTTTGTAGACTTACTATACACTTATTATAAGAAAATGTAATAATTTTTAAAGTTCTTTAAATGTGAGTATTAATAAGTAGTGAGTGTCGATAAGATTTAATGAATAATAAAAGTAAAAATATTGTTTTCAATATCTTAATAAGGTTTAATTTTTATTAAAAAAGAAAATTTAAATGACATTGAGCCTTTTATTAACAAAGTGAATATATATATATATATATATATATATATATATATAATATATATATATATATTATCAAATGCCTATACAAAATTCAAACATATGTTTTCATAGGATAGCATGTTACTTGTTTGTTTAGTAGAAGTATCTATGAAGGTAATAACAATTGTTATGCAATTGAAATGACGTGGGTTGGTTGTCCGATCAAGAGTCGAACTATTTTGCCCACTTTTAATCACAAGCTAAGATGTCATGGAAAGAGTGGAGGGCAACCAAGTAGAAAAAGGAGATCATATTTCTTATCC